>NC_090444.1:820092236-820279740 GCF_031143425.1 Pleurodeles waltl
CTAGTTGTCTAGTTTAAAAAAATGTGCAGGTTTGCTAGGTTTCCCCAGGTGCCGGCTGAGCTAGAGGCCAAAATCCACAGCTAGGCACTTAGTAAAAACAGCTCTGTTTTCTTTCTGAAAATGTGATGTGTCCACGTCAGGTTTTGGGGCATATCCTGTCGCGGGTGCTAGGCCTACCCACACAATTGAGGTACCATTTTTATCGGGAGACTTGGGGGAACCATGGGTGGAAGGAAATTTGTGGCTCCTCTCAGATTCCAGAACTTTCTGTCACCGAAATGACAGGAAAAAGTGTTTTTTTTTGCCAAATTTTGATGTTTGCAAAGGATTCTGGGTAACAGAATCTGGTCAGAGCCCCACAAGTCACCCCATCTTGGATTCCCCTAGGTGTCTAGTTTTAAAAAATGTGCAGGTTTGCTAGGTTTCCCCAGGTGCCGGCTGAGCTAGAGGCCAAAATCCACAGCTAGGCACTTAGTAAAAACAGCTCTGTTTTCTTTCTGAAAATGTGATGTGTCCACGTCAGGTTTTGGGGCATATCCTGTCGCGGGTGCTAGGCCTACCCACACAATTGAGGTACCATTTTTATCGGGAGACTTGGGGGTACCATGGGTGGAAGGAAATTTGTGGCTCCTCTCAGATTCCAGAACTTTCTGTCACCGAAATGACAGGAAAAAGTGTTTTTTTTGCTAAATGTTGAGGCTTGCAAAGGATTCTGGGTAACAGAACGTAGTCAGAGCCCCAGAAGTCACCCCATCTTGTATTCCCCTAGTTGTCTAGTTTAAAAAAATGTGCAGGTTTGCTAGGTTTCCCCAGGTGCTGGCTGAGCTAGAGGCCAAAATCCACAGCTAGGCACTTAGTAAAAACAGCTCTGTTTTCTTTCTGAAAATGTGATGTGTCCACGTCAGGTTTTGGGGCATATCCTGTCGCGGGTGCTAGGCCTACCCACACAATTGAGGTACCATTTTTATCGGGAGACTTGGGGGAACCATGGGTGGAAGGAAATTTGTGGCTCCTCTCAGATTCCAGAACTTTCTGTCACCGAAATGACAGGAAAAAGTGTTTTATTTTGCCAAATTTTGATGTTTGCAAAGGATTCTGGGTAACAGAATCTGGTCAGAGCCCCACAAGTCACCCCATCTTGGATTCCCCTAGGTGTCTAGTTTTAAAAAATGTGCAGGTTTGCTAGGTTTCCCCAGGTGCCGGTTGAGCTAGAGGCCAAAATCCACAGCTAGGCACTTAGTAAAAAACAACTCTGCTTTCTTTCTGAAAATGTGATTTGTCCACGTCATGTTTTGGGGCATATCCTGTCGCGGGCGCTAGGCCTACCCACACAAGTGAGGTACCATTTTTATCGGGAGACTTGGGGGAACGCTGGGTGGAAGGAAATTTGTGGCTCCTCTCTGATTCCAGAACTTTCTGTCACCGAAATGACAGGAAAAAGGGTTTTTTTTGCCAAATTTTGAGGTTTACAAAGGATTATGGGTAACAGAACCTGGTCAGAGCCCCAGAAGTCACCCCATCTTGGATTCCCCTAGGTGTCTAGTTTTCAAAAATGTGCAGGTTTGCTAGGTTTCCCCAGGTGCCGGCTGAGCTAGAGGCCAAAATCCACAGCTAGGCACTTAGTAAAAAACAGCTCTGTTTTCTTTCTGAAAATGTGATGTGTCCACGTCGTGTTTTGGGGCATATCCTGTCGCGGGTGCTAGGCCTACCCACACAAGTGAGGCTCCATTTTTATCGGGAGACTTGGGGGAACCCTGGGTGGAAGGAAATTTGTGGCTCCTCTCAGATTCCAGAACTTTCTGTCACCGAAATGACAGGAAAAAGATTTGTTTTTTGCCAAATTTTGAGGTTTGCAAAGGATTCTGGGTAACAGAACCTGGTCAGAGCCCCACAAGTTACCACATCTTGGATTCCCCTAGGTGTCATAGTTTTCAAAAATGCGAAGGTTTGCTAGGTTTCACCGGGTGCCAGCTGAGCTAGAGGCCAAAATCCACAGCTAGGCACTTAGTAAAAAACAGCTGTTTTCTTTCTGAAAATGTGATGTGTCCACGTCATGTTTTGGGGCATATCCTGTCGCAGGCGCTAGGCCTACCCACACAAGTGAGGTACCATTTTTATCGGGAGACTTGGGGGAACGCTGGGTGGAAGGAAATTTGTGGCTCCTCTCAGATTCCAGAACTTTCTGTCACCGAAATGACAGGAAAAAGTATTTTTTTTGCAAAATTTTGAGGTTTGCAAAGGATTCTGGGTAACAGAACGTAGTCAGAGCCCCACAAGTCACCCCATCTTGGATTCCCCTAGGTGTCTAGTTTTCAAAAATGTGCAGGTTTGCTAGGTTTCCCCAGGTGCCGGCTGAGCTAGAGGCCAAAATCCACAGCTAGGCACTTAGTAAAAACAGCTCTGTTTTCTTTCTGAAAATGTGATGTGTCCACGTCAGGTTTTGGGGCATATCCTGTCGCGGGTGCTAGGCCTACCCACACAATTGAGGTACCATTTTTATCGGGAGACTTGGGGGTACCATGGGTGGAAGGAAATTTGTGGCTCCTCTCAGATTCCAGAACTATCTGTCACCGAAATGACAGGAAAAAGTGTTTTTTTTGCTAAATGTTGAGGCTTGCAAAGGATTCTGGGTAACAGAACGTAGTCAGAGCCCCAGAAGTCACCCCATCTTGTATTCCCCTAGTTGTCTAGTTTAAAAAAATGTGCAGGTTTGCTAGGTTTCCCCAGGTGCCGGCTGAGCTAGAGGCCAAAATCCACAGCTAGGCACTTAGTAAAAACAGCTCTGTTTTCTTTCTGAAAATGTGATGTGTCCACGTCAGGTTTTGGGGCATATCCTGTCGCGGGTGCTAGGCCTACCCACACAATTGAGGTACCATTTTTATCGGGAGACTTGGGGGTACCATGGGTGGAAGGAAATTTGTGGCTCCTCTCAGATTCCAGAACTTTCTGTCACCGAAATGACAGGAAAAAGTGTTTTTTTTGCTAAATGTTGAGGCTTGCAAAGGATTCTGGGTAACAGAACGTAGTTAGAGCCCCACAAGTCACCCCATCTTGGATTCCCCTAGGTGTCTTGTTTTCAAAAATGTGCAGGTTTGCTAGGTTTCCCCAGCTGAGCTAGAGGCCAAAATCCACAGCTAGGCACTTAGTAAAAACAGCTCTGTTTTCTTTCTGAAAATGTGATGTGTCCACGTCGTGTTTTGGGGCATATCCTGTCGCGGGTGCTAGGCCTACCCACACAAGTGAGGTACCATTTTTATCGGGAGACTTAGGGGAACCATGGGTGGAAGGAAATTTGTGGCTCCTCTCAGATTCCAGAACTTTCTGTCACCGAAATGACAGGAAAAAGTGTTTTTTTTTTTGCCAAATTTTGATGTTTGCAAAGGATTCTGTGTAACAGAATCTGGTCAGAGCCCCACAAGTCACCCCATCTTGGATTCCCCTAGGTGTCTAGTTTTAAAAAATGTGCAGGTTTGCTAGGTTTCCCCAGGTGCCGGTTGAGCTAGAGGCCAAAATCCACAGCTAGGCACTTAGTAAAAAACAACTCTGCTTTCTTTCTGAAAATGTGATTTGTCCACGTCATGTTTTGGGGCATATCCTGTCGCGGGCGCTAGGCCTACCCACACAAGTGAGGTACCATTTTTATCGGGAGACTTGGGGGAACGCTGGGTGGAAGGAAATTTGTGGCTCCTCTCAGATTCCAGAACTTTCTGTCACTGAAATGGACAGACAAAGTGTTTTTTTGCCACATTTTGAGGTTTGCAAAGGATTCTGGGAAACAGAACCTGGTCAGAGCCCCAGAAGTCACCCCATCTTGGATTCCCCTAGGTGTCTAGTTTTCAAAAATGTGCAGGTTTGCTAGGTTTCCCCAGGTGCCGGTTGAGCTAGAGGCCAAAATCCACAGCTAGGCACTTAGTAAAAAACAGCTCTGTTTTCTTTCTGAAAATGTGATGTGTCTACGTCGTGTTTTGGGGCATATCCTGCTGCGGGCGCTAGGCCTACCCACACAAGTGAGGTACCATTTTTATCGGGAGACTTGGGGGAACGCTGGGTGGAAGGAAATTTGTAGCTCCTCTCAGATTCCAGAACTTTCTGTCACCGAAATGACAGGAAAAAGTGTTTTTTTTGCTAAATGTTGAGGCTTGCAAAGGATTCTGGGTAACAGAACGTAGTCAGAGCCCCAGAAGTCACCCCATCTTGTATTCCCCTAGTTGTCTAGTTTAAAAAAATGTGCAGGTTTGCTAGGTTTCCCCAGGTGCCGGCTGAGCTAGAGGCCAAAATCCACAGCTAGGCACTTAGTAAAAACAGCTCTGTTTTCTTTCTGAAAATGTGATGTGTCCACGTCAGGTTTTGGGGCATATCCTGTCGCGGGTGCTAGGCCTACCCACACAATTGAGGTACCATTTTTATCGGGAGACTTGGGGGAACCATGGGTGGAAGGAAATTTGTGGCTCCTCTCAGATTCTAGAACTTTCTGTCACCGAAATGACAGGAAAAAGTGTTTTTTTTTGCCAAATTTTGATGTTTGCAAAGGATTCTGGGTAACAGAATCTGGTCAGAGCCCCACAAGTCACCCCATCTTGGATTCCCCTAGGTGTCTAGTTTTAAAAAATGTGCAGGTTTGCTAGGTTTCCCCAGGTGCCGGTTGAGCTAGAGGCCAAAATCCACAGCTAGGCACTTAGTAAAAAACAACTCTGCTTTCTTTCTGAAAATGTGATTTGTCCACGTCATGTTTTGGGGCATATCCTGTCGCGGGCGCTAGGCCTACCCACACAAGTGAGGTACCATTTTTATCGGGAGACTTGGGGGAACGCTGGGTGGAAGGAAATTTGTGGCTCCTCTCTGATTCCAGAACTTTCTGTCACCGAAATGACAGGAAAAAGGGTTTTTTTTGCCAAATTTTGAGGTTTACAAAGGATTATGGGTAACAGAACCTGGTCAGAGCCCCAGAAGTCACCCCATCTTGGATTCCCCTAGGTGTCTAGTTTTCAAAAATGTGCAGGTTTGCTAGGTTTCCCCAGGTGCCGGCTGAGCTAGAGGCCAAAATCCACAGCTAGGCACTTAGTAAAAAACAGCTCTGTTTTCTTTCTGAAAATGTGATGTGTCCACGTCGTGTTTTGGGGCATATCCTGTCGCGGGTGCTAGGCCTACCCACACAAGTGAGGTACCATTTTTATCGGGAGACTTGGGGGAACCCTGGGTGGAAGGAAATTTGTGGCTCCTCTCAGATTCCAGAACTTTCTGTCACCGAAATGACAGGAAAAAGATTTGTTTTTTGCCAAATTTTGAGGTTTGCAAAGGATTCTGGGTAACAGAACCTGGTCAGAGCCCCACAAGTTACCACATCTTGGATTCCCCTAGGTGTCATAGTTTTCAAAAATGCGAAGGTTTGCTAGGTTTCACCGGGTGCCGGCTGAGCTAGAGGCCAAAATCCACAGCTAGGCACTTAGTAAAAAACAGCTGTTTTCTTTCTGAAAATGTGATGTGTCCACGTCATGTTTTGGGGCATATCCTGTCGCAGGCGCTAGGCCTACCCACACAAGTGAGGTACCATTTTTATCTCGAGACTTGGGGGAACGCTGGGTGGAAGGAAATTTGTGGCTCCTCTCAGATTCCAGAACTTTCTGTCACCGAAATGACAGGAAAAAGTGTTTTTTTTTGCAAAATTTTGAGGTTTGCAAAGGATTCTGGGTAACAGAACGTAGTCAGAGCCCCACAAGTCACCCCATCTTGGATTCCCCTAGGTGTCTAGTTTTCAAAAATGTGCAGGTTTGCTAGGTTTCCCCAGGTGCCGGCTGAGCTAGAGGCCAAAATCCACAGCTAGGCACTTAGTAAAAACAGCTCTGTTTTCTTTCTGAAAATGTGATGTGTCCACGTCGTGTTTTGGGGCATATCCTGTCGCGGGTGCTAGGCCTACCCACACAAGTGAGGTACCATTTTTATCGGGAGACTTGGGGGAACTCTGGGTGGAAGGAAATTTGTGGCTCCTCTCAGATTCCAGAACTTTCTGTCACCGAAATGACAGTAAAAAGTGTTTTGTTTGCCAAATTTTGAGGTTTGCAAAGGATTCTGGGTAACAGAATCTGGTCAGAGCCCCACAAGTCACCCCATCTTGGATTTCCCTAGGTGTCTAGTTTTCAAAAATGTGCAGGTTTGCTAGGTTTCCCCAGGTGCCGGTTGAGCTAGAGGCCAAAATCCACAGCTAGGCAATTAGTAAAAAACAGCTCTGTTTTCTTTCTGAAAATGTGATGTGTCTACGTCGTGTTTTGGGGCATATCCTGCTGCGGGCGCTAGGCCTACCCACACAAGTGAGGTACCATTTTTATCGGGAGACTTGGGGGAACGCTGGGTGAAAGGAAATTTGTGGCTCCTCTCAGATTCCAGAACTTTCTGTCACCGAAATGACAGGAAAAAGTGTTTTTTTTGCTAAATGTTGAGGCTTGCAAAGGATTCTGGGTAACAGAACGTAGTCAGAGCCCCACAAGTCACCCCATCTTGGATTCCCCTAGGTGTCTAGTTTAAAAAAATGTGCAGGTTTGCTAGGTTTCCCCAGGTGCCGGCTGAGCTAGAGGCCAAAATCCACAGCTAGGCACTTAGTAAAAACAGCTCTGTTTTCTTTCTGAAAATGTGATGTGTCCTCGTCAGGTTTTGGGGCATATCCTGTCGCGGGTGCTAGGCCTACCCACACAAGTGAGGTACCATTTTTATCGGGAGACTTGGGGGAACCCTGGGTGGAAGGAAATTTGTGGCTCCTCTCAGATTCCAGAACTTTCTGTCACCGAAATGACAGGAAAAAGTGTTTTTTTTTGCCAAATTTTGATGTTTGCAAAGGATTCTGGGTAACAGAATCTGGTCAGAGCCCCACAAGTCACCCCATCTTGCATTCCCCTAGGTGTCTAGTTTTAAAAAATGTGCAGGTTTGGTAGGTTTCCCCAGATGCCGGGTGAGCTAGAGGCCAAAATCCACAGCTAGGCACTTAGTAAAAACAGCTCTATTTTCTTTCTGAAAATGTGATGTGTCCACGTCGTGTTTTTGGGCATATCCTGTCGCGGGCGCTAGGCCTACCCACACAAGTGAGGTACCATTTTTATCGGGAGACTTGGGGGAACGCTGGGTGGAAGGAAATTTGTGGCTCCTCTCAGATTCCAGAACTTTCTGTCACCGAAATGACAGGAAAAAGTGTTTTTTTTGTCAAATTTTGAGGTTTGCAAAGGATTCTGGGTAACAGAACCTGGTCAGAGCCCCACAAGTCACCCCATCTTGGATTCCCCTAGGTCTCTAGTTTTCAAAAATGCACAGGTTTGGTAGGTTTCCTTAGGTGCCGGCTGAGCTACAGGCCAAAATCCACAGCTAGGCACTTAGTAAAAAACAGCTCTGTTTTCTTTCTGAAAATGTGATGTGTCCACGTCGTGTTTTGGGGCATATCCTGTCGCGGGCGCTAGACCTACCCACACAAGTGAGGTACCATTTATATCGGGAGACTTGGGGGAACCCTGGGTGGAAGGAAATTTGTGGCTCCTCTCAGATTCCAGAACTTTCTGTCACCGAAATGACAGGAAAAAGTGTTTTTTTTTGCCAAATTTTGATGTTTGCAAAGGATTCTGGGTAACAGAATCTGGTCAGAGCCCCACAAGTCCCCCCATCTTGGATTCCCCTAGGTGTCTAGTATTAAAAAATGTGCAGGTTTGCTAGGTTTCCCCAGGTGCCGGTTGAGCTAGAGGCCAAAATCCACAGCTAGGCACTTAGTAAAAAACAACTCTGCTTTCTTTCTGAAAATGTGATTTGTCCACGTCATGTTTTGGGGCATATCCTGTCGCGGGCGCTAGGCCTACCCACACAAGTGAGGTACCATTTTTAACGGGAGACTTGGGGGAACGCTGGGTGGAAGGAAATTTGTGGCTCCTCTCAGATTCCAGAACTTTCTGTCACTGAAATGGACAGAAAAAGTGTTTTTTTTGGCCACATTTTGAGGTTTGCAAAGGATTCTGGGTAACAGAACCTGGTCAGAGCCCCACAAGTCACCCCATCTTGGATTCCACTAGGTGTCTAGTTTAAAAAAATTTGCAGGTTTGCTAGGTTTCCCCAGATGCCGGGTGAGCTAGAGGCCAAAATCCACAGCTAGGCACTTAGTAAAAACAGCTCTGTTTTCTTTCTGAAAATGTGATGTGTCCACGTCGTGTTTTTGGGCATATCCTGTCGCGGGCGCTAGGCCTACCCACACAAGTGAGGTACCATTTTTATCGGGAGACTTGGGGGAACGCTGGGTGGAAGGAAATTTGTGGCTCCTCTCAGATTCCAGAACTTTCTGTCACCGAAATGACAGGAAAAAGTGTTTTTTTTGCCAAATTTTGAGGTTTGCAAAGGATTCTGGGTAACAGAACCTGGTCAGAGCCCCACAAGTCACCCCATCTTGCATTCCCCTAGGTCTCTAGTTTTAAAAAATGCACAGGTTTGGTAGGTTTCCTTAGGTGCCGGCTGAGCTAGAGGCCAAAATCCACAGCTAGGCACTTAGTAAAAACAGCTCTGTTTTCTTTCTGAAAATGTGATGTGTCCACGTCGTGTTTTTGGGCATATCCTGTCGCGGGCGCTAGGCCTACCCACACAAGTGAGGTACCATTTTTATCGGGAGACTTGGGGGAACGCTGGGTGGAAGGAAATTTGTGGCTCCTCTCAGATTCCAGAACTTTCTGTCACCGAAATGACAGGAAAAAGTGTTTTTTTTGCCAAATTTTGAGGTTTGCAAAGGATTCTGGGTAACAGAATCTGGTCAGAGCCCCACAAATCACCCCATCTTGGATTTCCCTAGGTGTCTAGTTTTCAAAAATGTGCAGGTTTGCTAGGTTTCCCCAGGTGTCGGTTGAGCTAGAGGCCAAAATCCACAGCTAGGCACTTAGTAAAAAACAGCTCTGTTTTCTTTCTGAAAATGTGATGTGTCTACGTCGTGTTTTGGGGCATATTCTGCTGCGGGCGCTAGGCCTACCCACACAAGTGAGGTACCATTTTTATCGGGAGATTGGGGGAACGCTGGGTGAAAGGAAATTTGTGGCTCCTCTCAGATTCCAGAACTTTCTGTCACCGAAATGACAGGAAAAAGTGTTTTTTTTGCTAAATGTTGAGGCTTGCAAAGGATTCTAAGTAACAGAACGTAGTCAGAGCCCCACAAGTCACCCCATCTTGGATTCCCCTAGGTGTCTACTTTAAAAAAATGGGCAGGTTTGCTAGGTTTCCCCAGGTGCCGGCTGAGCTAGAGGCCAAAATCCACAGCTAGGCACTTAGTAAAAACAGCTCTGTTTTCTTTCTGAAAATGTGATGTGTCCACGTCAGGTTTTGGGGCATATCCTGTCGCGGGTGCTAGGCCTACCCACACAAGTGAGGTACCATTTTTATCGGGAGACTTGGGGGAACCCTGGGTGGAAGGAAATTTGTGGCTCCTCTCAGATTCCAGAACTTTCTGTCACCGAAATGACAGGAAAAAGTGTTTTTTTTTGCCAAATTTTGATGTTTGCAAAGGATTCTGGGTAACAGAATCTGGTCAGAGCCCCACAAGTCACCCCATCTTGGATTCCCCTAGGTGTCTAGTTTTAAAAAATGTGCAGGTTTGCTAGGTTTCCCCAGGTGCCGGTTGAGCTAGAGGCCAAAATCCACAGTTAGGCACTTAGTAAAAAACAACTCTGCTTTCTTTCTGAAAATGTGATTTGTCCACGTCATGTTTTGGGGCATATCCTGTCGCGGGCGCTAGGCCTACCCACACAAGTGAGGTACCATTTTTATCGGGAGACTTGGGGGAACGCTGGGTGGAAGGAAATTTGTGGCTCCTCTCAGATTCCAGAACTTTCTGTCACTGAAATGGACAGAAAAAGTGTTTTTTTTTGCCACATTTTGAGGTTTGCAAAGGATTATGGGTAACAGAACCTGGTCAGAGCCCCACAAGTCACCCCATCTTGGATTCCCCTAGGTGTCTAGTTAAAAAAAATGTGCAGGTTTGCTAGGTTTCCCCAGATGCCGGGTGAGCTAGAGGCCAAAATCCACAGCTAGGCACTTAGTAAAAACAGCTCTGTTTTCTTTCTGAAAATGTGATGTGTCTACGTCGTGTTTTTGGGCATATCCTGTCGCGGGCGCTAGGCCTACCCACACAAGTGAGGTACCATTTTTATCGGGAGACTTGGGGGAACGCTGGGTGGAAGGAAATTTGTGGCTCCTCTCAGATTCCAGAACTTTCTGTCACCGAAATGACAGGAAAAAGTGTTTTTTTTGCCAAATTTTGAGGTTTGCAAAGGATTCTGGGTAACAGAACCTGGTCAGAGCCCCACAAGTCACCCCATCTTGGATTCCCCTAGGTCGCTAGTTTTCAAAAATGCACAGGTTTGGTAGGTTTCCTTAGGTGCCGGCTGAGCTAGAGGCCAAAATCCACAGCTAGGCACTTAGTAAAAAACAGCTCTGTTTTCTTTCTGAAAATGTGATGTGTCCACGTCGTGTTTTGGGGCATATCCTGTCGCGGGCGCTAGACCTACCCACACAAGTGAGGTACCATTTATATCGGGAGACTTGGGGGAACCCTGGGTGGAAAGAAATTGGTGGCTCCTCTCAGATTCCAGAACTTTCTGTCACCGAAATGACAGTAAAAAGTGTTTTTTTTGCCACATTTTGAGGTTTGCAAAGGATTCTGGGTAACAGAATCTGGTCAGAGCCCCACAAGTCACCCCATCTTGGATTTTCCTAGGTGTCTAGTTTTAAAAAATGTGCAGGTTTGCTAGGTTTCCCCAGGTGCCGGTTGAGCTAGAGGCCAAAATCCACAGCTAGGCACTTAGTAAAAAAAAGCTCTGTTTTCTTTCTGTAAATGTGATGTGTCTACGTCGTGTTTTGGGGCATATCCTGCTGCGGGCGCTATGCCTACCCACACAAGTGAGGTACCATTTTTATCGGGAGACTTGGGGGAACGCTGGGTGGAAGGAAATTTGTGGCTCCTCTCAGATTCCAGAACTTTCTGTCACCGAAATGACAGGAAAAAGTGTTGTTTTTTTGCTAAATGTTGAGGCTTGCAAAGGATTCTGGGTAACAGAACGTAGTCAGAGCCCCACAAGTCACCCCATCTTGGATTCCCCTAGGTGTCTAGTTCAAAAAAATGTGCAGGTTTGCTAGGTTTCCCCAGGTGCCGGCTGAGCTAGATGCCAAAATCCACAGCTAGGCACTTAGTAAAAACAGCTCTGTTTTCTTTCTGAAAATGTGATGTGTCCACGTCGTGTTTTTGGGCATATCCTGTCGCGGGCGCTAGGCCTACCCTCACAAGTGAGGTACCATTTTTATCAGGAGACTTGGGGGAACCATGGGTGGAAGGAAATTTGTGGCTCCTCTCAGATTCCATTACTTTCTGTCACCGAAATGACAGGAAAAAGTGTTTTTTTTGGCCAAATTTTGATGTTTGCAAAGGATTCTGGGTAACAGAATCTGGTCAGAGCCCCACAAGTCACCCCATCTTGGATTCCCCTAGGTGTCTAGTTTTAAAAAATGTGCAGGTTTGCTAGGTTTCCCCAGGTGCCAGTTGAGCTAGAGGCCAAAATCCACAGCTAGGCACTTAGTAAAAAACAACTCTGCTTTCTTTCTGAAAATGTGATTTGTCCACGTCATGTTTTGGGGCATATCCTGTCGCGGGCGCTAGGCCTACCCACACAAGTGAGGTACCATTTTTATCGGGAGACTTGGGGGAACGCTGGGTGGAAGGAAATTTGTGGCTCCTCTCAGATTCCAGAACTTTCTGTCACCGAAATGACAGGAAAAAGTGTTTTTTTTGCCAAATTTTGAGGTTTGCAAAGGAGTCTGGGTAACAGAACGTGGTCAGAGCCCCACAAGTTACCCCATCTTGGATTCCCCTAGGTGTCTAGTTTTGAAAAATGCGAAGGTTTACAAGGTTTCCCCAGGTGCCGGCTGAGCTAGAGGCCAAAATCCACAGCTAGGCACTTAGTAAAAAACAGCTGTTTTCTTTCTGAAAATGTGATGTGTCCACGTCGTGTTTTGGGGCATATCCTGTCGCGGGCGCTAGGCCTACCCACACCAGTGAGGTACCTTTTTTATCGGGAGACTTGGGGGAACGCTGGGTGGAAGGAAATTTGTGGCTCCTCTCTGATTCCAGAACTTTCTGTCACCGAAATGACAGGAAAAAGGTTTTTTTTTGCCAAATTTTGAGGTTTACAAAGGATTATGGGTAGCAGAACCTGGTCAGAGCCCCAGAAGTCACCCCATCTTGGATTCCCCTAGGTGTCTAGTTTAAAAAAATGTGCAGGTTTGCTAGGTTTTCCCAGATGCCGGGTGAGCTAGAGGCCAAAATCCACAGCTGGCACTTAGTAAAAACAGCTCTGTTTTCTTTCTGAAAATGTGATGTGTCTACGTCGTGTTTTTGGGGATATCCTGTCGCTGGCGCTAGGCCTACCCACACAAGTGAGGTACCATTTTTATCGGGAGACTTGGGGGAACGCTGGGTGGAAGGAAATTTGTGGCTCCTCTCAGATTCCAGAACTTTCTGTCACCGAAATGACAGGAAAAAGTGTTTTTTTTTCCAAATTTTGAGGTTTGCAAAGGATTCTGGGTAACAGAACCTGGTCAGAGCCTCACAATTCACCCCATCTTGGATTCCCCTAGGTCTCTAGTTTTCAAAAATGCACAGGTTTGGTAGGTTTCCTTAGGTGCCGGCTGAGCTAGAGGCCAAAATCCACAGCTAGGCACTTAGTAAAAAACAGCTCTGTTTTCTTTCTGAAAATGTGATGTGTCCACGTCGTGTTTTGGGGCATATCCTGTCGCGGGTGCTAGGCCTACCCACACAAGTGAGGTACCATTTTTATCGGGAGACTTTTGGGAACCCTGGGTGGAAGGAAATTTGTGGCTCCTCTCAGATTCCAGAACTTTCTGTCACCGAAATGACAGGAAAAAGATTTGTTTTTTGCCAAATTTTGAGGTTTGCAAAGGATTCTGGGTAACAGAACCTGGTCAGAGCCCCACAAGTTAACACATCTTGGATTCCCCTAGGTGTCATAGTTTTCAAAAATGCGAAGGTTTGCTAGGTTTCACCGGGTGCCGGCTGATCTAGAGGCCAAAATCCACAGCTAGGCACTTAGTAAAAAACAGCTGTTTTCTTTCTGAAAATGTGATGTGTCCACGTCATGTTTTGGGGCATATCCTGTCGCAGGCGCTAGGCCTACCCACACAAGTGAGGTACCATTTTTATCGGGAGACTTGGGGGAACTCTGGGTGGAAGGAAATTTGTGGCTCCTCTCAGATTCCAGAACTTTCTGTCACTGAAATGACAGGAAAAAGTGTCTTTTTGGCCAAATTTTGAGGTTTGCAAAGGATTCTGGGTAACAGAATCTGGTCAGAGCCCCACAAGTCACCCCATCTTGGATTCCCCTAGGTGTCTAGTTTTCAAAAATGTGCAGGTTTGCTAGGTTTCCCCAGGTGCCGGTTGAGCTAGAGGCCAAAATCCACAGCTAGGCACTTAGTAAAAAACAACTCTGCTTTCTTTCTGAAAATGTGATTTGTCGACGTCATGTTTTGGGGCATATCCTGTCGCGGGCGCTAGCCCTACCCACACAAGTGAGGTACCATTTTTATCGGGAGACTTGGGGGAACGCTGGGTGAAAGGAAATTTGTGGCTCCTCTCAGATTCCAGAACTTTCTGTCACCGAAATGACAGGAAAAAGTGTTTTTTTTGCTAAATGTTGAGGCTTGCAAAGGATTCTGGGTAACAGAACGTAGTCAGAGCCCCACAAGTCACCCCATCTTGGATTCCCCTAGGTGTCTAGTTTAAAAAAATGTGCAGGTTTGCTAGGTTTCCCCAGGTGCCGGCTGAGCTAGAGGCCAAAATCCACAGCTAGGCACTTAGTAAAAACAGCTCTGTATTCTTTCTGAAAATGTGATGTGTCCTCGTCAGGTTTTGGGGCATATCCTGTCGCGGGTGCTAGGCCTACCCACACAAGTGAGGTACCATTTTTATCGGGAGACTTGGGGGAACCCTGGGTGGAAGGAAATTTGTGGCTCCTCTCAGATTCCAGAACTTTCTGTCACCGAAATGACAGGAAAAAGTGTTTTTTTTTGCCAAATTTTGATGTTTGCAAAGGATTCTGGGTAACAGAATCTGGTCAGAGCCCCACAAGTCACCCCATCTTGCATTCCCCTAGGTGTCTAGTTTTAAAAAATGTGCAGGTTTGGTAGGTTTCCCCAGATGCCGGGTGAGCTAGAGGCCAAAATCCACAGCTAGGCACTTAGTAAAAACAGCTCTATTTTCTTTCTGAAAATGTGATGTGTCCACGTCGTGTTTTTGGGCATATCCTGTCGCGGGCGCTAGGCCTACCCACACAAGTGAGGTACCATTTTTATCGGGAGACTTGGGGGAACGCTGGGTGGAAGGAAATTTGTGGCTCCTCTCAGATTCCAGAACTTTCTGTCACCGAAATGACAGGAAAAAGTGTTTTTTTTGTCAAATTTTGAGGTTTGCAAAGGATTCTGGGTAACAGAACCTGGTCAGAGCCCCACAAGTCACCCCATCTTGGATTCCCCTAGGTCTCTAGTTTTCAAAAATGCACAGGTTTGGTAGGTTTCCTTAGGTGCCGGCTGAGCTACAGGCCAAAATCCACAGCTAGGCACTTAGTAAAAAACAGCTCTGTTTTCTTTCTGAAAATGTGATGTGTCCACGTCGTGTTTTGGGGCATATCCTGTCGCGGGCGCTAGACCTACCCACACAAGTGAGGTACCATTTATATCGGGAGACTTGGGGGAACCCTGGGTGGAAGGAAATTTGTGGCTCCTCTCAGATTCCAGAACTTTCTGTCACCGAAATGACAGGAAAAAGTGTTTTTTTTTGCCAAATTTTGATGTTTGCAAAGGATTCTGGGTAACAGAATCTGGTCAGAGCCCCACAAGTCCCCCCATCTTGGATTCCCCTAGGTGTCTAGTATTAAAAAATGTGCAGGTTTGCTAGGTTTCCCCAGGTGCCGGTTGAGCTAGAGGCCAAAATCCACAGCTAGGCACTTAGTAAAAAACAACTCTGCTTTCTTTCTGAAAATGTGATTTGTCCACGTCATGTTTTGGGGCATATCCTGTCGCGGGCGCTAGGCCTACCCACACAAGTGAGGTACCATTTTTAACGGGAGACTTGGGGGAACGCTGGGTGGAAGGAAATTTGTGGCTCCTCTCAGATTCCAGAACTTTCTGTCACTGAAATGGACAGAAAAAGTGTTTTTTTTGGCCACATTTTGAGGTTTGCAAAGGATTCTGGGTAACAGAACCTGGTCAGAGCCCCACAAGTCACCCCATCTTGGATTCCACTAGGTGTCTAGTTTAAAAAAATTTGCAGGTTTGCTAGGTTTCCCCAGATGCCGGGTGAGCTAGAGGCCAAAATCCACAGCTAGGCACTTAGTAAAAACAGCTCTGTTTTCTTTCTGAAAATGTGATGTGTCCACGTCGTGTTTTTGGGCATATCCTGTCGCGGGCGCTAGGCCTACCCACACAAGTGAGGTACCATTTTTATCGGGAGACTTGGGGGAACGCTGGGTGGAAGGAAATTTGTGGCTCCTCTCAGATTCCAGAACTTTCTGTCACCGAAATGACAGGAAAAAGTGTTTTTTTTGCCAAATTTTGAGGTTTGCAAAGGATTCTGGGTAACAGAACCTGGTCAGAGCCCCACAAGTCACCCCATCTTGCATTCCCCTAGGTCTCTAGTTTTAAAAAATGCACAGGTTTGGTAGGTTTCCTTAGGTGCCGGCTGAGCTAGAGGCCAAAATCCACAGCTAGGCACTTAGTAAAAACAGCTCTGTTTTCTTTCTGAAAATGTGATGTGTCCACGTCGTGTTTTTGGGCATATCCTGTCGCGGGCGCTAGGCCTACCCACACAAGTGAGGTACCATTTTTATCGGGAGACTTGGGGGAACGCTGGGTGGAAGGAAATTTGTGGCTCCTCTCAGATTCCAGAACTTTCTGTCACCGAAATGACAGGAAAAAGTGTTTTTTTTGCCAAATTTTGAGGTTTGCAAAGGATTCTGGGTAACAGAATCTGGTCAGAGCCCCACAAATCACCCCATCTTGGATTTCCCTAGGTGTCTAGTTTTCAAAAATGTGCAGGTTTGCTAGGTTTCCCCAGGTGTCGGTTGAGCTAGAGGCCAAAATCCACAGCTAGGCACTTAGTAAAAAACAGCTCTGTTTTCTTTCTGAAAATGTGATGTGTCTACGTCGTGTTTTGGGGCATATTCTGCTGCGGGCGCTAGGCCTACCCACACAAGTGAGGTACCATTTTTATCGGGAGATTGGGGGAACGCTGGGTGAAAGGAAATTTGTGGCTCCTCTCAGATTCCAGAACTTTCTGTCACCGAAATGACAGGAAAAAGTGTTTTTTTTGCTAAATGTTGAGGCTTGCAAAGGATTCTAAGTAACAGAACGTAGTCAGAGCCCCACAAGTCACCCCATCTTGGATTCCTCTAGGTGTCTACTTTAAAAAAATGGGCAGGTTTGCTAGGTTTCCCCAGGTGCCGGCTGAGCTAGAGGCCAAAATCCACAGCTAGGCACTTAGTAAAAACAGCTCTGTTTTCTTTCTGAAAATGTGATGTGTCCACATCAGGTTTTGGGGCATATCCTGTCGCGGGTGCTAGGCCTACCCACACAAGTGAGGTACCATTTTTATCGGGAGACTTGGGGGAACCCTGGGTGGAAGGAAATTTGTGGCTCCTCTCAGATTCCAGAACTTTCTGTCACCGAAATGACAGGAAAAAGTGTTTTTTTTTGCCAAATTTTGATGTTTGCAAAGGATTCTGGGTAACAGAATCTGGTCAGAGCCCCACAAGTCACCCCATCTTGGATTCCCCTAGGTGTCTAGTTTTAAAAAATGTGCAGGTTTGCTAGGTTTCCCCAGGTGCCGGTTGAGCTAGAGGCCAAAATCCACAGTTAGGCACTTAGTAAAAAACAACTCTGCTTTCTTTCTGAAAATGTGATTTGTCCACGTCATGTTTTGGGGCATATCCTGTCGCGGGCGCTAGGCCTACCCACACAAGTGAGGTACCATTTTTATCGGGAGACTTGGGGGAACGCTGGGTGGAAGGAAATTTGTGGCTCCTCTCAGATTCCAGAACTTTCTGTCACTGAAATGGACAGAAAAAGTGTTTTTTTTTGCCACATTTTGAGGTTTGCAAAGGATTATGGGTAACAGAACCTGGTCAGAGCCCCACAAGTCACCCCATCTTGGATTCCCCTAGGTGTCTAGTTAAAAAAAATGTGCAGGTTTGCTAGGTTTCCCCAGATGCCGGGTGAGCTAGAGGCCAAAATCCACAGCTAGGCACTTAGTAAAAACAGCTCTGTTTTCTTTCTGAAAATGTGATGTGTCTACGTCGTGTTTTTGGGCATATCCTGTCGCGGGCGCTAGGCCTACCCACACAAGTGAGGTACCATTTTTATCGGGAGACTTGGGGGAACGCTGGGTGGAAGGAAATTTGTGGCTCCTCTCAGATTCCAGAACTTTCTGTCACCGAAATGACAGGAAAAAGTGTTTTTTTTGCCAAATTTTGAGGTTTGCAAAGGATTCTGGGTAACAGAACCTGGTCAGAGCCCCACAAGTCACCCCATCTTGGATTCCCCTAGGTCGCTAGTTTTCAAAAATGCACAGGTTTGGTAGGTTTCCTTAGGTGCCGGCTGAGCTAGAGGCCAAAATCCACAGCTAGGCACTTAGTAAAAAACAGCTCTGTTTTCTTTCTGAAAATGTGATGTGTCCACGTCGTGTTTTGGGGCATATCCTGTCGCGGGCGCTAGACCTACCCACACAAGTGAGGTACCATTTATATCGGGAGACTTGGGGGAACCCTGGGTGGAAAGAAATTGGTGGCTCCTCTCAGATTCCAGAACTTTCTGTCACCGAAATGACAGTAAAAAGTGTTTTTTTTTGCCACATTTTGAGGTTTGCAAAGGATTCTGGGTAACAGAATCTGGTCAGAGCCCCACAAGTCACCCCATCTTGGATTTTCCTAGGTGTCTAGTTTTAAAAAATGTGCAGGTTTGCTAGGTTTCCCCAGGTGCCGGTTGAGCTAGAGGCCAAAATCCACAGCTAGGCACTTAGTAAAAAAAAGCTCTGTTTTCTTTCTGTAAATGTGATGTGTCTACGTCGTGTTTTGGGGCATATCCTGCTGCGGGCGCTATGCCTACCCACACAAGTGAGGTACCATTTTTATCGGGAGACTTGGGGGAACGCTGGGTGGAAGGAAATTTGTGGCTCCTCTCAGATTCCAGAACTTTCTGTCACCGAAATGACAGGAAAAAGTGTTTTTTTTTGCTAAATGTTGAGGCTTGCAAAGGATTCTGGGTAACAGAACGTAGTCAGAGCCCCACAAGTCACCCCATCTTGGATTCCCCTAGGTGTCTAGTTCAAAAAAATGTGCAGGTTTGCTAGGTTTCCCCAGGTGCCGGCTGAGCTAGATGCCAAAATCCACAGCTAGGCACTTAGTAAAAACAGCTCTGTTTTCTTTCTGAAAATGTGATGTGTCCACGTCGTGTTTTTGGGCATATCCTGTCGCGGGCGCTAGGCCTACCCTCACAAGTGAGGTACCATTTTTATCAGGAGACTTGGGGGAACCATGGGTGGAAGGAAATTTGTGGCTCCTCTCAGATTCCATTACTTTCTGTCACCGAAATGACAGGAAAAAGTGTTTTTTTTGGCCAAATTTTGATGTTTGCAAAGGATTCTGGGTAACAGAATCTGGTCAGAGCCCCACAAGTCACCCCATCTTGGATTCCCCTAGGTGTCTAGTTTTAAAAAATGTGCAGGTTTGCTAGGTTTCCCCAGGTGCCAGTTGAGCTAGAGGCCAAAATCCACAGCTAGGCACTTAGTAAAAAACAACTCTGCTTTCTTTCTGAAAATGTGATTTGTCCACGTCATGTTTTGGGGCATATCCTGTCGCGGGCGCTAGGCCTACCCACACAAGTGAGGTACCATTTTTATCGGGAGACTTGGGGGAACGCTGGGTGGAAGGAAATTTGTGGCTCCTCTCAGATTCCAGAACTTTCTGTCACCGAAATGACAGGAAAAAGTGTTTTTTTTGCCAAATTTTGAGGTTTGCAAAGGAGTCTGGGTAACAGAACGTGGTCAGAGCCCCACAAGTTACCCCATCTTGGATTCCCCTAGGTGTCTAGTTTTGAAAAATGCGAAGGTTTACAAGGTTTCCCCAGGTGCCGGCTGAGCTAGAGGCCAAAATCCACAGCTAGGCACTTAGTAAAAAACAGCTGTTTTCTTTCTGAAAATGTGATGTGTCCACGTCGTGTTTTGGGGCATATCCTGTCGCGGGCGCTAGGCCTACCCACACCAGTGAGGTACCTTTTTTATCGGGAGACTTGGGGGAACGCTGGGTGGAAGGAAATTTGTGGCTCCTCTCTGATTCCAGAACTTTCTGTCACCGAAATGACAGGAAAAAGGTTTTTTTTTGCCAAATTTTGAGGTTTACAAAGGATTATGGGTAGCAGAACCTGGTCAGAGCCCCAGAAGTCACCCCATCTTGGATTCCCCTAGGTGTCTAGTTTAAAAAAATGTGCAGGTTTGCTAGGTTTCCCCAGATGCCGGGTGAGCTAGAGGCCAAAATCCACAGCTGGCACTTAGTAAAAACAGCTCTGTTTTCTTTCTGAAAATGTGATGTGTCTACGTCGTGTTTTTGGGGATATCCTGTCGCTGGCGCTAGGCCTACCCACACAAGTGAGGTACCATTTTTATCGGGAGACTTGGGGGAACGCTGGGTGGAAGGAAATTTGTGGCTCCTCTCAGATTCCAGAACTTTCTGTCACCGAAATGACAGGAAAAAGTGTTTTTTTTTCCAAATTTTGAGGTTTGCAAAGGATTCTGGGTAACAGAACCTGGTCAGAGCCTCACAATTCACCCCATCTTGGATTCCCCTAGGTCTCTAGTTTTCAAAAATGCACAGGTTTGGTAGGTTTCCTTAGGTGCCGGCTGAGCTAGAGGCCAAAATCCACAGCTAGGCACTTAGTAAAAAACAGCTCTGTTTTCTTTCTGAAAATGTGATGTGTCCACGTCGTGTTTTGGGGCATATCCTGTCGCGGGTGCTAGGCCTACCCACACAAGTGAGGTACCATTTTTATCGGGAGACTTTTGGGAACCCTGGGTGGAAGGAAATTTGTGGCTCCTCTCAGATTCCAGAACTTTCTGTCACCGAAATGACAGGAAAAAGATTTGTTTTTTGCCAAATTTTGAGGTTTGCAAAGGATTCTGGGTAACAGAACCTGGTCAGAGCCCCACAAGTTAACACATCTTGGATTCCCCTAGGTGTCATAGTTTTCAAAAATGCGAAGGTTTGCTAGGTTTCACCGGGTGCCGGCTGATCTAGAGGCCAAAATCCACAGCTAGGCACTTAGTAAAAAACAGCTGTTTTCTTTCTGAAAATGTGATGTGTCCACGTCATGTTTTGGGGCATATCCTGTCGCAGGCGCTAGGCCTACCCACACAAGTGAGGTACCATTTTTATCGGGAGACTTGGGGGAACTCTGGGTGGAAGGAAATTTGTGGCTCCTCTCAGATTCCAGAACTTTCTGTCACTGAAATGACAGGAAAAAGTGTCTTTTTGGCCAAATTTTGAGGTTTGCAAAGGATTCTGGGTAACAGAATCTGGTCAGAGCCCCACAAGTCACCCCATCTTGGATTCCCCTAGGTGTCTAGTTTTCAAAAATGTGCAGGTTTGCTAGGTTTCCCCAGGTGCCGGTTGAGCTAGAGGCCAAAATCCACAGCTAGGCACTTAGTAAAAAACAACTCTGCTTTCTTTCTGAAAATGTGATTTGTCGACGTCATGTTTTGGGGCATATCCTGTCGCGGGCGCTAGCCCTACCCACACAAGTGAGGTACCATTTTTATCGGGAGACTTGGGGGAACGCTGGGTGGAAGGAAATTTGTGGCTCCTCTCAGATTCCAGAACTTTCTGTCACTGAAATGGACAGAAAAAGTGTTTTTTTTTGCCACATTTTGAGGTTTGCAAAGGATTCTGGGTAACAGAACCTGGTCAGAGCCCCACAAGTCACCCCATCTTGGATTCCCCTAGGTGTCTAGTTTAAAAAAATGTGCAGGTTTGCTAGGTTTCCCCAGATGCCGGGTGAGCTAGAGTCCAAAATCCACAGCTGGCACTTAGTAAAAACAGCTCTGTTTTCTTTCTGAAAATGTGATGTGTCTACGTCGTGTTTTTGGGGATATCCTGTCGCTGGCGCTAGGCCTACCCACACAAGTGAGGTACCATTTTTATCGGGAGACTTGGGGGAACGCTGGGTGGAAGGAAATTTGTGGCTCCTCTCAGATTCCAGAACTTTCTGTCACCGAAATGACAGGAAAAAGTGTTTTTTTTCCCAAATTTTGAGGTTTGCAAAGGATTCTGGGTAACAGAACCTGGTCAGAGCCTCACAATTCACCCCATCTTGGATTCCCCTAGGTCTCTAGTTTTCAAAAATGCACAGGTTTGGTAGGTTTCCTTAGGTGCCGGCTGAGCTAGAGGCCAAAATCCACAGCTAGGCACTTAGTAAAAAACAGCTCTGTTTTCTTTCTGAAAATGTGATGTGTCCACGTCGTGTTTTTGGGCATATCCTGTCGCGGGCGCTAGGCCTACCCACACAAGTGAGGTACCATTTTTATCGGGAGACTTGGGGGAACGCTGGGTGGAAGGAAATTTGTGGCTCCTCTCAGATTCCAGAACTTTCTGTCACCGAAATGACAGGAAAAAGTGTTTTTTTTGCCAAATTTTGAGGTTTGCAAAGGATTCTGGGTAACAGAATCTGGTCAGAGCCCCACAAATCACCCCATCTTGGATTTCCCTAGGTGTCTAGTTTTCAAAAATGTGCAGGTTTGCTAGGTTTCCCCAGGTGTCGGTTGAGCTAGAGGCCAAAATCCACAGCTAGGCACTTAGTAAAAAACAGCTCTGTTTTCTTTCTGAAAATGTGATGTGTCTACGTCGTGTTTTGGGGCATATTCTGCTGCGGGCGCTAGGCCTACCCACACAAGTGAGGTACCATTTTTATCGGGAGATTGGGGGAACGCTGGGTGAAAGGAAATTTGTGGCTCCTCTCAGATTCCAGAACTTTCTGTCACCGAAATGACAGGAAAAAGTGTTTTTTTTGCTAAATGTTGAGGCTTGCAAAGGATTCTAAGTAACAGAACGTAGTCAGAGCCCCACAAGTCACCCCATCTTGGATTCCCCTAGGTGTCTACTTTAAAAAAATGGGCAGGTTTGCTAGGTTTCCCCAGGTGCCGGCTGAGCTAGAGGCCAAAATCCACAGCTAGGCACTTAGTAAAAACAGCTCTGTTTTCTTTCTGAAAATGTGATGTGTCCACGTCAGGTTTTGGGGCATATCCTGTCGCGGGTGCTAGGCCTACCCACACAAGTGAGGTACCATTTTTATCGGGAGACTTGGGGGAACCCTGGGTGGAAGGAAATTTGTGGCTCCTCTCAGATTCCAGAACTTTCTGTCACCGAAATGACAGGAAAAAGTGTTTTTTTTTGCCAAATTTTGATGTTTGCAAAGGATTCTGGGTAACAGAATCTGGTCAGAGCCCCACAAGTCACCCCATCTTGGATTCCCCTAGGTGTCTAGTTTTAAAAAATGTGCAGGTTTGCTAGGTTTCCCCAGGTGCCGGTTGAGCTAGAGGCCAAAATCCACAGTTAGGCACTTAGTAAAAAACAACTCTGCTTTCTTTCTGAAAATGTGATTTGTCCACGTCATGTTTTGGGGCATATCCTGTCGCGGGCGCTAGGCCTACCCACACAAGTGAGGTACCATTTTTATCGGGAGACTTGGGGGAACGCTGGGTGGAAGGAAATTTGTGGCTCCTCTCAGATTCCAGAACTTTCTGTCACTGAAATGGACAGAAAAAGTGTTTTTTTTTGCCACATTTTGAGGTTTGCAAAGGATTATGGGTAACAGAACCTGGTCAGAGCCCCACAAGTCACCCCATCTTGGATTCCCCTAGGTGTCTAGTTAAAAAAAATGTGCAGGTTTGCTAGGTTTCCCCAGATGCCGGGTGAGCTAGAGGCCAAAATCCACAGCTAGGCACTTAGTAAAAACAGCTCTGTTTTCTTTCTGAAAATGTGATGTGTCTACGTCGTGTTTTTGGGCATATCCTGTCGCGGGCGCTAGGCCTACCCACACAAGTGAGGTACCATTTTTATCGGGAGACTTGGGGGAACGCTGGGTGGAAGGAAATTTGTGGCTCCTCTCAGATTCCAGAACTTTCTGTCACCGAAATGACAGGAAAAAGTGTTTTTTTTGCCAAATTTTGAGGTTTGCAAAGGATTCTGGGTAACAGAACCTGGTCAGAGCCCCACAAGTCACCCCATCTTGGATTCCCCTAGGTCGCTAGTTTTCAAAAATGCACAGGTTTGGTAGGTTTCCTTAGGTGCCGGCTGAGCTAGAGGCCAAAATCCACAGCTAGGCACTTAGTAAAAAACAGCTCTGTTTTCTTTCTGAAAATGTGATGTGTCCACGTCGTGTTTTGGGGCATATCCTGTCGCGGGCGCTAGACCTACCCACACAAGTGAGGTACCATTTATATCGGGAGACTTGGGGGAACCCTGGGTGGAAAGAAATTCGTGGCTCCTCTCAGATTCCAGAACTTTCTGTCACCGAAATGACAGTAAAAAGTGTTTTTTTTGCCACATTTTGAGGTTTGCAAAGGATTCTGGGTAACAGAATCTGGTCAGAGCCCCACAAGTCACCCCATCTTGGATTTTCCTAGGTGTCTAGTTTTAAAAAATGTGCAGGTTTGCTAGGTTTCCCCAGGTGCCGGTTGAGCTAGAGGCCAAAATCCACAGCTAGGCACTTAGTAAAAAAAAGCTCTGTTTTCTTTCTGTAAATGTGATGTGTCTACGTCGTGTTTTGGGGCATATCCTGCTGCGGGCGCTATGCCTACCCACACAAGTGAGGTACCATTTTTATCGGGAGACTTGGGGGAACGCTGGGTGGAAGGAAATTTGTGGCTCCTCTCAGATTCCAGAACTTTCTGTCACCGAAATGACAGGAAAAAGTGTTTTTTTTTGCTAAATGTTGAGGCTTGCAAAGGATTCTGGGTAACAGAACGTAGTCAGAGCCCCACAAGTCACCCCATCTTGGATTCCCCTAGGTGTCTAGTTCAAAAAAATGTGCAGGTTTGCTAGGTTTCCCCAGGTGCCGGCTGAGCTAGATGCCAAAATCCACAGCTAGGCACTTAGTAAAAACAGCTCTGTTTTCTTTCTGAAAATGTGATGTGTCCACGTCGTGTTTTTGGGCATATCCTGTCGCGGGCGCTAGGCCTACCCTCACAAGTGAGGTACCATTTTTATCAGGAGACTTGGGGGAACCATGGGTGGAAGGAAATTTGTGGCTCCTCTCAGATTCCATTACTTTCTGTCACCGAAATGACAGGAAAAAGTGTTTTTTTTGGCCAAATTTTGATGTTTGCAAAGGATTCTGGGTAACAGAATCTGGTCAGAGCCCCACAAGTCACCCCATCTTGGATTCCCCTAGGTGTCTAGTTTTAAAAAATGTGCAGGTTTGCTAGGTTTCCCCAGGTGCCAGTTGAGCTAGAGGCCAAAATCCACAGCTAGGCACTTAGTAAAAAACAACTCTGCTTTCTTTCTGAAAATGTGATTTGTCCACGTCATGTTTTGGGGCATATCCTGTCGCGGGCGCTAGGCCTACCCACACAAGTGAGGTACCATTTTTATCGGGAGACTTGGGGGAACGCTGGGTGGAAGGAAATTTGTGGCTCCTCTCAGATTCCAGAACTTTCTGTCACCGAAATGACAGGAAAAAGTGTTTTTTTTGCCAAATTTTGAGGTTTGCAAAGGATTCTGGGTAACAGAACGTGGTCAGAGCCCCACAAGTTACCCCATCTTGGATTCCCCTAGGTGTCTAGTTTTGAAAAATGCGAAGGTTTACAAGGTTTCCCCAGGTGCCGGCTGAGCTAGAGGCCAAAATCCACAGCTAGGCACTTAGTAAAAAACAGCTGTTTTCTTTCTGAAAATGTGATGTGTCCACGTCGTGTTTTGGGGCATATCCTGTCGCGGGCGCTAGGCCTACCCACACCAGTGAGGTACCTTTTTTATCGGGAGACTTGGGGGAACGCTGGGTGGAAGGAAATTTGTGGCTCCTCTCTGATTCCAGAACTTTCTGTCACCGAAATGACAGGAAAAAGGTTTTTTTTTGCCAAATTTTGAGGTTTACAAAGGATTATGGGTAGCAGAACCTGGTCAGAGCCCCAGAAGTCACCCCATCTTGGATTCCCCTAGGTGTCTAGTTTAAAAAAATGTGCAGGTTTGCTAGGTTTCCCCAGATGCCGGGTGAGCTAGAGGCCAAAATCCACAGCTGGCACTTAGTAAAAACAGCTCTGTTTTCTTTCTGAAAATGTGATGTGTCTACGTCGTGTTTTTGGGGATATCCTGTCGCTGGCGCTAGGCCTACCCACACAAGTGAGGTACCATTTTTATCGGGAGACTTGGGGGAACGCTGGGTGGAAGGAAATTTGTGGCTCCTCTCAGATTCCAGAACTTTCTGTCACCGAAATGACAGGAAAAAGTGTTTTTTTTTAAAAAATTTTGAGGTTTGCAAAGGATTCTGGGTAACAGAACCTGGTCAGAGCCTCACAATTCACCCCATCTTGGATTCCCCTAGGTCTCTAGTTTTCAAAAATGCACAGGTTTGGTAGGTTTCCTTAGGTGCCGGCTGAGCTAGAGGCCAAAATCCACAGCTAGGCACTTAGTAAAAAACAGCTCTGTTTTCTTTCTGAAAATGTGATGTGTCCACGTCGTGTTTTGGGGCATATCCTGTCGCGGGTGCTAGGCCTACCCACACAAGTGAGGTACCATTTTTATCGGGAGACTTTTGGGAACCCTGGGTGGAAGGAAATTTGTGGCTCCTCTCAGATTCCAGAACTTTCTGTCACCGAAATGACAGGAAAAAGATTTGTTTTTTGCCAAATTTTGAGGTTTGCAAAGGATTCTGGGTAACAGAACCTGGTCAGAGCCCCACAAGTTAACACATCTTGGATTCCCCTAGGTGTCATAGTTTTCAAAAATGCGAAGGTTTGCTAGGTTTCACCGGGTGCCGGCTGATCTAGAGGCCAAAATCCACAGCTAGGCACTTAGTAAAAAACAGCTGTTTTCTTTCTGAAAATGTGATGTGTCCACGTCATGTTTTGGGGCATATCCTGTCGCAGGCGCTAGGCCTACCCACACAAGTGAGGTACCATTTTTATCGGGAGACTTGGGGGAACTCTGGGTGGAAGGAAATTTGTGGCTCCTCTCAGATTCCAGAACTTTCTGTCACTGAAATGACAGGAAAAAGTGTCTTTTTGACCAAATTTTGAGGTTTGCAAAGGATTCTGGGTAACAGAATCTGGTCAGAGCCCCACAAGTCACCCCATCTTGGATTCCCCTAGGTGTCTAGTTTTCAAAAATGTGCAGGTTTGCTAGGTTTCCCCAGGTGCCGGTTGAGCTAGAGGCCAAAATCCACAGCTAGGCACTTAGTAAAAAACAACTCTGCTTTCTTTCTGAAAATGTGATTTGTCGACGTCATGTTTTGGGGCATATCCTGTCGCGGGCGCTAGCCCTACCCACACAAGTGAGGTACCATTTTTATCGGGAGACTTGGGGGAACGCTGGGTGGAAGGAAATTTGTGGCTCCTCTCAGATTCCAGAACTTTCTGTCACTGAAATGGACAGAAAAAGTGTTTTTTTTTGCCACATTTTGAGGTTTGCAAAGGATTCTGGGTAACAGAACCTGGTCAGAGCCCCACAAGTCACCCCATCTTGGATTCCCCTAGGTGTCTAGTTTAAAAAAATGTGCAGGTTTGCTAGGTTTCCCCAGATGCCGGGTGAGCTAGAGTCCAAAATCCACAGCTGGCACTTAGTAAAAACAGCTCTGTTTTCTTTCTGAAAATGTGATGTGTCTACGTCGTGTTTTTGGGGATATCCTGTCGCTGGCGCTAGGCCTACCCACACAAGTGAGGTACCATTTTTATCGGGAGACTTGGGGGAACGCTGGGTGGAAGGAAATTTGTGGCTCCTCTCAGATTCCAGAACTTTCTGTCACCGAAATGACAGGAAAAAGTGTTTTTTTTCCCAAATTTTGAGGTTTGCAAAGGATTCTGGGTAACAGAACCTGGTCAGAGCCTCACAATTCACCCCATCTTGGATTCCCCTAGGTCTCTAGTTTTCAAAAATGCACAGGTTTGGTAGGTTTCCTTAGGTGCCGGCTGAGCTAGAGGCCAAAATCCACAGCTAGGCACTTAGTAAAAAACAGCTCTGTTTTCTTTCTGAAAATGTGATGTGTCCACGTCGTGTTTTGGGGCATATCCTGTCGCGGGTGCTAGGCCTACCCACACAAGTGAGGTACCATTTTTATCGGGAGACTTTTGGGAACCCTGGGTGGAAGGAAATTTGTGGCTCCTCTCAGATTCCAGAACTTTCTGTCACCGAAATGACAGGAAAAAGATTTGTTTTTTGCCAAATTTTGAGGTTTGCAAAGGATTCTGGGTA
This sequence comes from Pleurodeles waltl, assembly GCF_031143425.1. NCBI lineage: Eukaryota > Metazoa > Chordata > Amphibia > Caudata > Salamandridae > Pleurodeles > Pleurodeles waltl. The sequence continues at coordinate 820,119,746 of NC_090444.1, forward strand.
ACAGAACCTGGTCAGAGCCCCACAAGTTACCACATCTTGTATTCCCCTAGGTGTCATAGTTTTCAAAAATGCGAAGGTTTGCTAGGTTTCACCGGGTGCCGGCTGAGCTAGAGGCCAAAATCCACAGCTAGGCACTTAGTAAAAAACAGCTGTTTTCTTTCTGAAAATGTGATGTGTCCACGTCATGTTTTGGGGCATATCCTGTCGCAGGCGCTAGGCCTACCCACACAAGTGAGGTACCATTTTTATCGGGAGACTTGGGGGAACGCTGGGTGGAAGGAAATTTGTGGCTCCTCTCAGATTCCAGAACTTTCTGTCACTGAAATGACAGGAAAAAGTGTTTTTTTTTGCCACATTTTGAGGTTTGCAAAGGATTCTGGGTAACAGAACCTGGTCAGAGCCCCACAAGTCACCCCATCTTGGATTCCCCTAGGTGTCTAGTTTAAAAAAATGTGCAGGTTTGCTAGGTTTCCCCAGATGCCGGGTGAGCTAGAGTCCAAAATCCACAGCTGGCACTTAGTAAAAACAGCTCTGTTTTCTTTCTGAAAATGTGATGTGTCTACGTCGTGTTTTTGGGGATATCCTGTCGCTGGCGCTAGGCCTACCCACACAAGTGAGGTACCATTTTTATCGGGAGACTTGGGGGAACGCTGGGTGGAAGGAAATTTGTGGCTCCTCTCAGATTCCAGAACTTTCTGTCACCGAAATGACAGGAAAAAGTGTTTTTTTTCCCAAATTTTGAGGTTTGCAAAGGATTCTGGGTAACAGAACCTGGTCAGAGCCTCACAATTCACCCCATCTTGGATTCCCCTAGGTCTCTAGTTTTCAAAAATGCACAGGTTTGGTAGGTTTCCTTAGGTGCCGGCTGAGCTAGAGGCCAAAATCCACAGCTAGGCACTTAGTAAAAAACAGCTCTGTTTTCTTTCTGAAAATGTGATGTGTCCACGTCGTGTTTTGGGGCATATCCTGTCGCGGGTGCTAGGCCTACCCACACAAGTGAGGTACCATTTTTATCGGGAGACTTTTGGGAACCCTGGGTGGAAGGAAATTTGTGGCTCCTCTCAGATTCCAGAACTTTCTGTCACCGAAATGACAGGAAAAAGATTTGTTTTTTGCCAAATTTTGAGGTTTGCAAAGGATTCTGGGTAACAGAACCTGGTCAGAGCCCCACAAGTTACCACATCTTGTATTCCCCTAGGTGTCATAGTTTTCAAAAATGCGAAGGTTTGCTAGGTTTCACCGGGTGCCGGCTGAGCTAGAGGCCAAAATCCACAGCTAGGCACTTAGTAAAAAACAGCTGTTTTCTTTCTGAAAATGTGATGTGTCCACGTCATGTTTTGGGGCATATCCTGTCGCAGGCGCTAGGCCTACCCACACAAGTGAGGTACCATTTTTATCGGGAGACTTGGGGGAACGCTGGGTGGAAGGAAATTTGTGGCTCCTCTCAGATTCCAGAACTTTCTGTCACTGAAATGACAGGAAAAAGTGTTTTTTTTTGCTAAATTTTGAGGTTTGCAAAGGATTCTGGGTAACAGAACGTAGTCAGAGCCCCACAAGTCACCCCATCTTGGATTCCCCTAGGTGTCTAGTTTTCAAAAATGTGCAGGTTTGCTAGGTTTCCCCAGGTGCCGGCTGAGCTAGAGGCCAAAATCCACAGCTAGGCACTTAGTAAAAACAGCTCTGTTTTCTTTCTGAAAATGTGATGTGTCCATGTCGTGTTTTGGGGCATATCCTGTCGCGGGTGCTAGGCCTACCCACACAAGTGAGGTACCATTTTTATCGGGAGACTTGGGGGAACTCTGGGTGGAAGGAAATTTGTGGCTCCTCTCAGATTCCAGAACTTTCTGTCACCGAAATGACAAGAAAAAGTGTTTTTTTGCCAAATTTTGAGGTTTGCAAAGGATTCTGGGTAACAGAACCTGGTCAGAGCCCCACAAGTCACCCCATCTTGGATTCCCCTAGGTCTCTAGTTTTCAAAAATGCACAGGTTTGGTAGGTTTCCTTAGGTGCCGGCTGAGCTAGAGGCCAAAATCCACAGCTAGGCACTTAGTAAAAAACAGCTCTGTTTTCTTTCTGAAAATGTGATGTGTCCACGTCGTGTTTTGGGGATATCCTGTCGCTGGCGCTAGGCCTACCCACACAAGTGAGGTACCATTTATATCGGGAGACTTGGGGGAACCCTGGGTGGAAGGAAATTTGTGGCTCCTCTCAGATTCCAGAACTTTCTGTCACCGAAATGACAGTAAAAAGTGTTTTTTTTGCCAAATTTTGAGGTTTGCAAAGGATTCTGGGTAACAGAATCTGGTCAGAGCCCCACAAGTCACCCCATCTTGGATTTCCCTAGGTGTCTAGTTTTCAAAAATGTGCAGGTTTGCTAGGTTTCCCCAGGTGCCGGTTGAGCTAGAGTCCTAAATCCACAGCTAGGCACTTAGTAAAAAACAGCTCTGTTTTCTTTTTGAAAATGTGATGTGTCTACGTCGTGTTTTGGGGCATATCCTGCTGCGGGCGCTAGGCCTACCCACACAAGTGAGGTACCATTTTTATCGGGAGACTTGGGGGAACGCTGGGTGGAAGGAAATTTGTGGCTCCTCTCAGATTCCAGAACTTTCTGACACTGAAATGGACAGAAAAAGTGTTTTTTTTTCTCCACATTTTGAGGTTTGCAAAGGATTCTGGGTAACAGAACCTGGTCAGAGCCCCACAAGTCACCCCATCTTGGATTCCCCTAGGTGTCTAGTTTAAAAAAATGTGCAGGTTTGCTAGGTTTCCCCAGATGCCGGGTGAGCTAGAGGCCAAAATCCACAGCTAGGCACTTAGTAAAAACAGCTCTATTTTCTTTCTGAAAATGTGATGTGTCCACGTCGTGTTTTTGGGCATATCCTGTCGCGGGCGCTAGGCCTACCCACACAAGTGAGCTACCATTTTTATCGGGAGACTTGGGGGAACGCTGGGTGGAAGGAAATTTGTGTCTCCTCTCAGATTCCAGAACTTTCTGTCACCGAAATGACAGGAAAAAGTGTTTTTTTTGCCAAATTTTGAGGTTTGCAAAGGATTCTGGGTAACAGAACCTGGTCAGAGCCCCACAAGTCACCCCATCTTGGATTCCCCTAGGTCTCTAGTTTTCAAAAATGCACAGGTTTGGTAGGTTTCCTTAGGTGCCGGCCGAGCTACAGGCCAAAATCCACAGCTAGGCACTTAGTAAAAAACAGCTCTGTTTTCTTTCTGAAAATGTGATGTGTCCACGTCGTGTTTTGGGGCATATCCTTTCGCGGGCGCTAGACCTACCCACACAAGTGAGGTACCATTTATATCGGGAGACTTGGGGGAACCCTGGGTGGAAGGAAATTTGTGGCTCCTCTCAGATTCCAGAACTTTCTGTCACCGAAATGACAGGAAAAAGTGTTTTCTTTTGCCAAATTTTGATGTTTGCAAAGGATTCTGGGTAACAGAATCTGGTCAGAGCCCCACAAGTCACCCCATCTTGGATTCCCCTAGGTGTCTAGTATTAAAAAATGTGCAGGTTTGCTAGGTTTCCCCAGGTGCCGGTTGAGCTAGAGGCCAAAATCCACAGCTAGGCACTTAGTAAAAAACAACTCTGCTTTCTTTCTGAAAATGTGATTTGTCCACGTCATGTTTTGGGGCATATCCTGTCGCGGGCGCTAGGCCTACCCACACAAGTGAGGTACCATTTTTAACGGGAGACTTGGGGGAACGCTGGGTGGAAGGAAATTTGTGGCTCCTCTCAGATTCCAGAACTTTCTGTCACTGAAATGGACAGAAAAAGTGTTTTTTTTTGGCCACATTTTGAGGTTTGCAAAGGATTCTGGGTAACAGAACCTGGTCAGAGCCCCACAAGTCACCCCATCTTGGATTCCCCTAGGTGTCTAGTTTAAAAAAATGTGCAGGTTTGCTAGGTTTCCCCAGATGCCGGGTGAGCTAGAGGCCAAAATCCACAGCTAGGCACTTAGTAAAAACAGCTCTGTTTTCTTTCTGAAAATGTGATGTGTCCACGTCGTGTTTTTGGGCATATCCTGTCGCGGGCGCTAGGCCTACCCACACAAGTGAGGTACCATTTTTATCGGGAGACTTGGGGGAACGCTGGGTGGAAGGAAATTTGTGGCTCCTCTCAGATTCCAGAACTTTCTGTCACCGAAATGACAGGAAAAAGTGTTTTTTTTGCCAAATTTTGAGGTTTGCAAAGGATTCTGGGTAACAGAACCTGGTCAGAGCCCCACAAGTCACCCCATCTTGCATTCCCCTAGGTCTCTAGTTTTCAAAAATGCACAGGTTTGGTAGGTTTCCTTAGGTGCCGGCTGAGCTAGAGGCCAAAATCCACAGCTAGGCACTTAGTAAAAACAGCTCTGTTTTCTTTCTGAAAATGTGATGTGTCCACGTCGTGTTTTGGGGCATATCCTGTCGCGGGTGCTAGGCCTACCCACACAAGTGAGGTACCATTTATATCGGGAGACTTGGGGGAACCCTGGGTGGAAGGAAATTTGTGGCTCCTCTCAGATTCCAGAACTTTCTGTCACCGAAATTACAGTAAAAAGTGTTTTTTTTGCCAAATTTTGAGGTTTGCAAAGGATTCTGGGTAACAGAATCTGGTCAGAGCCCCACAAATCACCCCATCTTGGATTTCCCTAGGTGTCTAGTTTTCAAAAATGTGCAGGTTTGCTAGGTTTCCCCAGGTGTCGGTTGAGCTAGAGGCCAAAATCCACAGCTAGGCACTTAGTAAAAAACAGCTCTGTTTTCTTTCTGAAAATGTGATGTGTCTACGTCGTGTTTTGGGGCATATCCTGCTGCGGGCGCTAGGCCTACCCACACAAGTGAGGTACCATTTTTATCGGGAGATTGGGGGAACGCTGGGTGAAAGGAAATTTGTGGCTCTTCTCAGATTCCAGAACTTTCTGTCACCGAAATGACAGAAAAAAGTGTTTTTTTTGCTAAATGTTGAGGCTTGCAAAGGATTCTAAGTAACAGAACGTAGTCAGAGCCCCACAAGTCACCCCATCTTGGATTCCCCTAGGTGTCTAGTTTAAAAAAATGGGCAGGTTTGCTAGGTTTCCCCAGGTGCCGGCTGAGCTAGAGGCCAAAATCCACAGCTAGGCACTTAGTAAAAACAGCTCTGTTTTCTTTCTGAAAATGTGATGTGTCCACGTCAGGTTTTGGGGCATATCCTGTCGCGGGTGCTAGGCCTACCCACACAAGTGAGGTACCATTTTTATCGGGAGACTTGGGGGAACCCTGGGTGGAAGGAAATTTGTGGCTCCTCTCAGATTCCAGAACTTTCTGTCACCGAAATGACAGGAAAAAGTGATTTTTTTTGCCAAATTTTGATGTTTGCAAAGGATTCTGGGTAACAGAATCTGGTCAGAGCCCCACAAGTCACCCCATCTTGGATTCCCCTAGGTGTCTAGTTTTAAAAAATGTGCAGGTTTGCTAGGTTTCCCCAGGTGCCGGTTGAGCTAGAGACCAAAATCCACAGCTAGGCACTTAGTAAAAAACAACTCTGCTTTCTTTCTGAAAATGTGATTTGTCCACGTCATGTTTTGGGGCATATCCTGTCGCGGGCGCTAGGCCTACCCACACAAGTGAGGTACCATTTTTATCGGGAGACTTGGGGGAACGCTGGGTGGAAGGAAATTTGAGGCTCCTCTCAGATTCCAGAACTTTCTGTCACTGAAATGGACAGAAAAAGTGTTTTTTTTTGCCACATTTTGAGGTTTGCAAAGGATTCTGGGTAACAGAACCTGGTCAGAGCCCCACAAGTCACCCCATCTTGGATTCCCCTAGGTGTCTAGTTTAAAATAATGTGCAGGTTTGCTAGGTTTCCCCAGATGCCGGGTGAGCTAGAGACCAAAATCCACAGCTAGGCACTTAGTAAAAACAGCTCTGTTTTCTTTCTGAAAATGTGATGTGTCCACGTCAGGTTTTTGGGCATATCCTGTCGCGGGCGCTAGACCTACCCACACAATTGAGGTACCATTTTTATCGGGAGACTTGGGGGAACGCTGGGTGGAAGGAAATTTGTGGCTCCTCTCAGATTCCAGAACTTTCTGTCACCGAAATGACAGGAAAAAGTGTTTTTTTGGCCAAATTTTGAGGTTTGCAAAGGATTCTGGGTAACAGAACCTGGTCAGAGCCCCACAAGTCACCCCATCTTGGATTCCCCTAGGTCTCTAGTTTTAAAAAATGCACAGGTTTGGTAGGTTTCCTTAGGTGCCGGCTGAGCTAGAGGCCAAAATCCACAGCTAGGCACTTAGTAAAAAACAGCTCTGTTTTCTTTCTGAAAATGTGATGTGTCCACGTCGTGTTTTGGGGCATTTCCTGTCGCGGGCGCTAGACCTACCCACACAAGTGAGGTAACATTTATATCGGGAGACTTGGGGGAACCCTGGGTGGAAAGAAATTTGTGGCTCCTCTCAGATTCCAGAAGTTTCTGTCACCGAAATGACAGTAAAAAGTGTTTTTTTTGCCACATTTTGAGGTTTGCAAAGGATTCTGGGTAACAGAATCTGGTCAGAGCCCCACAAGTCACCCCATCTTGGATTTTCCTAGGTGTCTAGTTTTGAAAAATGCGAAGGTTTACAAGGTTTCCCCAGGTGCCGGCTGAGCTAGAGGCCAAAATCCACAGCTAGGCACTTAGTAAAAAACAGCTGTTTTCTTTCTGAAAATGTGATGTGTCCACGTCGTGTTTTGGGGCATATCCTGTCGCGGGCGCTAGGCCTACCCACACCAGTGAGGTACCTTTTTTATCGGGAGACTTGGGGGAACGCTGGGTGGAAGGAAATTTGTGGCTCCTCTCTGATTCCAGAACTTTCTGTCACCGAAATGACAGGAAAAAGGGTTTTTTTTGCCAAATTTTGAGGTTTACAAAGGATTATGGGTAGCAGAACCTGGTCAGAGCCCCAGAAGTCACCCCATCTTGGATTCCCCTAGGTGTCTAGTTTAAAAAAATGTGCAGGTTTGCTAGGTTTCCCCAGATGCCGGGTGAGCTAGAGGCCAAAATCCACAGCTGGCACTTAGTAAAAACAGCTCTGTTTTCTTTCTGAAAATGTGATGTGTCTACGTCGTGTTTTTGGGGATATCCTGTCGCTGGCGCTAGGCCTACCCACACAAGTGAGGTACCATTTTTATCGGGAGACTTGGGGGAACGCTGGGTGGAAGGAAATTTGTGGCTCCTCTCAGATTCCAGAACTTTCTGTCACCGAAATGACAGGAAAAAGTGTTTTTTTTTCCAAATTTTGAGGTTTGCAAAGGATTCTGGGTAACAGAACCTGGTCAGAGCCTCACAATTCACCCCATCTTGGATTCCCCTAGGTCTCTAGTTTTCAAAAATGCACAGGTTTGGTAGGTTTCCTTAGGTGCCGGCTGAGCTAGAGGCCAAAATCCACAGCTAGGCACTTAGTAAAAAACAGCTCTGTTTTCTTTCTGAAAATGTGATGTGTCCACGTCGTGTTTTGGGGCATATCCTGTCGCGGGTGCTAGGCCTACCCACACAAGTGAGGTACCATTTTTATCGGGAGACTTTTGGGAACCCTGGGTGAAAGGAAATTTGTGGCTCCTCTCAGATTCCAGAACTTTCTGTCACCGAAATGACAGGAAAAAGATTTGTTTTTTGCCAAATTTTGAGGTTTGCAAAGGATTCTGGGTAACAGAACCTGGTCAGAGCCCCACAAGTTACCACATCTTGGATTCCCCTAGGTGTCATAGTTTTCAAAAATGCGAAGGTTTGCTAGGTTTCACCGGGTGCCGGCTGATCTAGAGGCCAAAATCCACAGCTAGGCACTTAGTAAAAAACAGCTGTTTTCTTTCTGAAAATGTGATGTGTCCACGTCATGTTTTGGGGCATATCCTGTCGCAGGCGCTAGGCCTACCCACACAAGTGAGGTACCATTTTTATCGGGAGACTTGGGGGAACGCTGGGTGGAAGGAAATTTGTGGCTCCTCTCAGATTCCAGAACTTTCTGTCACCGAAATGACAGTAAAAAGTGTTTTTTCTGCCAAATTTTGAGGTTTGCAAAGGATTCTGGGTAACAGAATCTGGTCAGAGCCCCACAAGTCACCCCATCTTGGATTTCCCTAGGTGTCTAGTTTTCAAAAATGTGCAGGTTTGCTAGGTTTCCCCAGGTGCCGGTTGAGCTAGAGGCCAAAATCCACAGCTAGGCACTTAGTAAAAAACAGCTCTGTTTTCTTTCTGAAAATGTGATGTGTCCACGTCGTGTTTTTGGGCGTATCCTGTCGCGGGCGCTAGGCCTACCCACACAAGTGAGGTACCATTTTTATCGGGAGACTTGGGGGAACGCTGGGTGGAAGGAAATTTGTGGCTCCTCTCAGATTCCAGAACTTTCTGTCACCGAAATGACAGGAAAAAGTGTCTTTTTGGCCAAATTTTGAGGTTTGCAAAGGATTCTGGGTAACAGAATCTGGTCAGAGCCCCACAAGTCACCCCATCTTGGATTCCCCTAGGTGTCTAGTTTTAAAAAATGTGCAGGTTTGCTAGGTTTCCCCAGGTGCCGGTTGAGCTAGAGGCCAAAATCCACAGCTAGGCACTTAGTAAAAAACAACTCTGCTTTCTTTCTGAAAATGTGATTTGTCCACGTCATGTTTTGGGGCATATCCTGTCGCGGGCGCTAGCCCTACCCACACAAGTGAGGTACCATTTTTATCGGGAGACTTGGGGGAACGCTGGGTGGAAGGAAATTTGTGGCTCCTCTCAGATTCCAGAACTTTCTGTCACTGAAATGGACAGAAAAAGTGTTTTTTTTTGCCACATTTTGAGGTTTGCAAAGGATTCTGGGTAACAGAACCTGGTCAGAGCCCCACAAGTCACCCCATCTTGGATTCCCCTAGGTGTCTAGTTTAAAAAAATGTGCAGGTTTGCTAGGTTTCCCCAGATGCCGGGTGAGCTAGAGGCCAAAATCCACAGCTGGCACTTAGTAAAAACAGCTCTGTTTTCTTTCTGAAAATGTGATGTGTCTACGTCGTGTTTTTGGGGATATCCTGTCGCTGGCGCTAGGCCTACCCACACAAGTGAGGTACCATTTTTATCGGGAGACTTGGGGGAACGCTGGGTGGAAGGAAATTTGTGGCTCCTCTCAGATTCCAGAACTTTCTGTCACCGAAATGACAGGAAAAAGTGTTTTTTTTTCCAAATTTTGAGGTTTGCAAAGGATTCTGGGTAACAGAACCTGGTCAGAGCCTCACAATTCACCCCATCTTGGATTCCCCTAGGTCTCTAGTTTTCAAAAATGCACAGGTTTGGTAGGTTTCCTTAGGTGCCGGCTGAGCTAGAGGCCAAAATCCACAGCTAGGCACTTAGTAAAAAACAGCTCTGTTTTCTTTCTGAAAATGTGATGTGTCCACGTCGTGTTTTGGGGCATATCCTGTCGCGGGTGCTAGGCCTACCCACACAAGTGAGGTACCATTTTTATCGGGAGACTTTTGGGAACCCTGGGTGGAAGGAAATTTGTGGCTCCTCTCAGATTCCAGAACTTTCTGTCACCGAAATGACAGGAAAAAGATTTGTTTTTTGCCAAATTTTGAGGTTTGCAAAGGATTCTGGGTAACAGAACCTGGTCAGAGCCCCACAAGTTACCACATCTTGTATTCCCCTAGGTGTCATAGTTTTAAAAAATGCGAAGGTTTGCTAGGTTTCACCGGGTGCCGGCTGAGCTAGAGGCCAAAATCCACAGCTAGGCACTTAGTAAAAAACAGCTGTTTTCTTTCTGAAAATGTGATGTGTCTACGTCATGTTTTGGGGCATATCCTGTCGCAGGCGCTAGGCCTACCCACACAAGTGAGGTACCATTTTTATCGGGAGACTTGGGGGAACGCTGGGTGGAAGGAAATTTGTGGCTCCTCTCAGATTCCAGAACTTTCTGTCACTGAAATGACAGGAAAAAGTGTTTTTTTTTGCTAAATTTTGAGGTTTGCAAAGGATTCTGGGTAACAGAACGTAGTCAGAGCCCCACAAGTTACCACATCTTGTATTCCCCTAGGTGTCATAGTTTTAAAAAATGCGAAGGTTTGCTAGGTTTCACCGGGTGCCGGCTGAGCTAGAGGCCAAAATCCACAGCTAGGCACTTAGTAAAAAACAGCTGTTTTCTTTCTGAAAATGTGATGTGTCTACGTCATGTTTTGGGGCATATCCTGTCGCAGGCGCTAGGCCTACCCACACAAGTGAGGTACCATTTTTATCGGGAGACTTGGGGGAACGCTGGGTGGAAGGAAATTTGTGGCTCCTCTCAGATTCCAGAACTTTCTGTCACTGAAATGACAGGAAAAAGTGTTTTATTTTGCTAAATTTTGAGGTTTGCAAAGGATTCTGGGTAACAGAACGTAGTCAGAGCCCCACAAGTCACCCCATCTTGGATTCCCCTAGGTGTCTAGTTTTCAAAAATGTGCAGGTTTGCTAGGTTTCCCCAGGTGCCGGCTGAGCTAGAGGCCAAAATCCACAGCTAGGCACTTAGTAAAAACAGCTCTGTTTTCTTTCTGAAAATGTGATGTGTCCATGTCGTGTTTTGGGGCATATCCTGTCGCGGGTGCTAGGCCTACCCACACAAGTGAGGTACCATTTTTATCGGGAGACTTGGGGGAACTCTGGGTGGAAGGAAATTTGTGGCTCCTCTCAGATTCCAGAACTTTCTGTCACCGAAATGACAAGAAAAAGTGTTTTTTTTGCCAAATTTTGAGGTTTGCAAAGGATTCTGGGTAACAGAACCTGGTCAGAGCCCCACAAGTCACCCCATCTTGGATTCCCCTAGGTCTCTAGTTTTCAAAAATGCACAGGTTTGGTAGGTTTCCTTAGGTGCCGGCTGAGCTAGAGGCCAAAATCCACAGCTAGGCACTTAGTAAAAAACAGCTCTGTTTTCTTTCTGAAAATGTGATGTGTCCACGTCGTGTTTTGGGGCATATCCTGTCGCGGGCGCTAGACCTACCCACACAAGTGAGGTACCATTTATATCGGGAGACTTGGGGGAACCCTGGGTGGAAGGAAATTTGTGGCTCCTCTCAGATTCCAGAACTTTCTGTCACCGAAATGACAGTAAAAAGTGTTTTTTTTGCCAAATTTTGAGGTTTGCAAAGGATTCTGGGTAACAGAATCTGGTCAGAGCCCCACAAGTCACCCCATCTTGGATTTCCCTAGGTGTCTAGTTTTCAAAAATGTGCAGGTTTGCTAGGTTTCCCCAGGTGCCGGTTGAGCTAGAGTCCAAAATCCACAGCTAGGCACTTAGTAAAAAACAGCTCTGTTTTCTTTTTGAAAATGTGATGTGTCTACGTCGTGTTTTGGGGCATATCCTGCTGCGGGCGCTAGGCCTACCCACACAAGTGAGGTACCATTTTTATCGGGAGACTTGGGGGAACGCTGGGTGGAAGGAAATTTGTGGCTCCTCTCAGATTCCAGAACTTTCTGACACTGAAATGGACAGAAAAAGTGTTTTTTTTTCTCCACATTTTGAGGTTTGCAAAGGATTCTGGGTAACAGAACCTGGTCAGAGCCCCACAAGTCACCCCATCTTGGATTCCCCTAGGTGTCTAGTTTAAAAAAATGTGCAGGTTTGCTAGGTTTCCCCAGATGCCGGGTGAGCTAGAGGCCAAAATCCACAGCTAGGCACTTAGTAAAAACAGCTCTATTTTCTTTCTGAAAATGTGATGTGTCCACGTCGTGTTTTTGGGCATATCCTGTCGCGGGCGCTAGGCCTACCCACACAAGTGAGCTACCATTTTTATCGGGAGACTTGGGGGAACGCTGGGTGGAAGGAAATTTGTGTCTCCTCTCAGATTCCAGAACTTTCTGTCACCGAAATGACAGGAAAAAGTGTTTTTTTTGCCAAATTTTGAGGTTTGCAAAGGATTCTGGGTAACAGAACCTGGTCAGAGCCCCACAAGTCACCCCATCTTGGATTCCCCTAGGTCTCTAGTTTTCAAAAATGCACAGGTTTGGTAGGTTTCCTTAGGTGCCGGCCGAGCTACAGGCCAAAATCCACAGCTAGGCACTTAGTAAAAAACAGCTCTGTTTTCTTTCTGAAAATGTGATGTGTCCACGTCGTGTTTTGGGGCATATCCTTTCGCGGGCGCTAGACCTACCCACACAAGTGAGGTACCATTTATATCGGGAGACTTGGGGGAACCCTGGGTGGAAGGAAATTTGTGGCTCCTCTCAGATTCCAGAACTTTCTGTCACCGAAATGACAGGAAAAAGTGTTTTCTTTTGCCAAATTTTGATGTTTGCAAAGGATTCTGGGTAACAGAATCTGGTCAGAGCCCCACAAGTCACCCCATCTTGGATTCCCCTAGGTGTCTAGTATTAAAAAATGTGCAGGTTTGCTAGGTTTCCCCAGGTGCCGGTTGAGCTAGAGGCCAAAATCCACAGCTAGGCACTTAGTAAAAAACAACTCTGCTTTCTTTCTGAAAATGTGATTTGTCCACGTCATGTTTTGGGGCATATCCTGTCGCGGGCGCTAGGCCTACCCACACAAGTGAGGTACCATTTTTAACGGGAGACTTGGGGGAACGCTGGGTGGAAGGAAATTTGTGGCTCCTCTCAGATTCCAGAACTTTCTGTCACTGAAATGGACAGAAAAAGTGTTTTTTTTTGGCCACATTTTGAGGTTTGCAAAGGATTCTGGGTAACAGAACCTGGTCAGAGCCCCACAAGTCACCCCATCTTGGATTCCCCTAGGTGTCTAGTTTAAAAAAATGTGCAGGTTTCCTAGGTTTCCCCAGATGCCGGGTGAGCTAGAGGCCAAAATCCACAGCTAGGCACTTAGTAAAAACAGCTCTGTTTTCTTTCTGAAAATGTGATGTGTCCACGTCGTGTTTTTGGGCATATCCTGTCGCGGGCGCTAGGCCTACCCACACAAGTGAGGTACAATTTTTATCGGGAGACTTGGGGGAACGCTGGGTGGAAGGAAATTTGTGGCTCCTCTCAGATTCCAGAACTTTCTGTCACCGAAATGACAGGAAAAAGTGTTTTTTTTGCCAAATTTTGAGGTTTGCAAAGGATTCTGGGTAACAGAACCTGGTCAGAGCCCCACAAGTCACCCCATCTTGCATTCCCCTAGGTCTCTAGTTTTCAAAAATGCACAGGTTTGGTTGGTTTCCTTAGGTGCCGGCTGAGCTAGAGGCCAAAATCCACAGCTAGGCACTTAGTAAAAACAGCTCTGTTTTCTTTCTGAAAATGTGATGTGTCCACGTCGTGTTTTGGGGCATATCCTGTCGCGGGTGCTAGGCCTACCCACACAAGTGAGGTACCATTTATATCGGGAGACTTGGGGGAACCCTGGGTGGAAGGAAATTTGTGGCTCCTCTCAGATTCCAGAACTTTCTGTCACCGAAATTACAGTAAAAAGTGTTTTTTTTGCCAAATTTTGAGGTTTGCAAAGGATTCTGGGTAACAGAATCTGGTCAGAGCCCCACAAATCACCCCATCTTGGATTTCCCTAGGTGTCTAGTTTTCAAAAATGTGCAGGTTTGCTAGGTTTCCCCAGGTGTCGGTTGAGCTAGAGGCCAAAATCCACAGCTAGGCACTTAGTAAAAAACAGCTCTGTTTTCTTTCTGAAAATGTGATGTGTCTACGTCGTGTTTTGGGGCATATCCTGCTGCGGGCGCTAGGCCTACCCACACAAGTGAGGTACCATTTTTATCGGGAGATTGGGGGAACGCTGGGTGAAAGGAAATTTGTGGCTCTTCTCAGATTCCAGAACTTTCTGTCACCGAAATGACAGAAAAAAGTGTTTTTTTTGCTAAATGTTGAGGCTTGCAAATGATTCTAAGTAACAGAACGTAGTCAGAGCCCCACAAGTCACCCCATCTTGGATTCCCCTAGGTGTCTAGTTTAAAAAAATGGGCAGGTTTGCTAGGTTTCCCCAGGTGCCGGCTGAGCTAGAGGCCAAAATCCACAGCTAGGCACTTAGTAAAAACAGCTCTGTTTTCTTTCTGAAAATGTGATGTGTCCACGTCAGGTTTTGGGGCATATCCTGTCGCGGGTGCTAGGCCTACCCACACAAGTGAGGTACCATTTTTATCGGGAGACTTGGGGGAACCCTGGGTGGAAGGAAATTTGTGGCTCCTCTCAGATTCCAGAACTTTCTGTCACCGAAATGACAGGAAAAAGTGTTTTTTTTTGCCAAATTTTGATGTTTGCAAAGGATTCTGGGTAACAGAATCTGGTCAGAGCCCCACAAGTCACCCCATCTTGGATTCCCCTAGGTGTCTAGTTTTAAAAAATGTGCAGGTTTGCTAGGTTTCCCCAGGTGCCGGTTGAGCTAGAGACCAAAATCCACAGCTAGGCACTTAGTAAAAAACAACTCTGCTTTCTTTCTGAAAATGTGATTTGTCCACGTCATGTTTTGGGGCATATCCTGTCGCGGGCGCTAGGCCTACCCACACAAGTGAGGTACCATTTTTATCGGGAGACTTGGGGGAACGCTGGGTGGAAGGAAATTTGTGGCTCCTCTCAGATTCCAGAACTTTCTGTCACTGAAATGGACAGAAAAAGTGTTTTTTTTTGCCACATTTTGAGGTTTGCAAAGGATTCTGGGTAACAGAACCTGGTCAGAGCCCCACAAGTCACCCCATCTTGGATTCCCCTAGGTGTCTAGTTTAAAAAAATGTGCAGGTTTGCTAGGTTTCCCCAGATGCCGGGTGAGCTAGAGACCAAAATCCACAGCTAGGCACTTAGTAAAAACAGCTCTGTTTTCTTTCTGAAAATGTGATGTGTCCACGTCAGGTTTTTGGGCATATCCTGTCGCGGGCGCTAGGCCTACCCACACAAGTGAGGTACCATTTTTATCGGGAGACTTGGGGGAACGCTGGGTGGAAGGAAATTTGTGGCTCCTCTCAGATTCCAGAACTTTCTGTCACCGAAATGACAGGAAAAAGTGTTTTTTTGGCCAAATTTTGAGGTTTGCAAAGGATTCTGGGTAACAGAACCTGGTCAGAGCCCCACAAGTCACCCCATCTTGGATTCCCCTAGGTCTCTAGTTTTAAAAAATGCACAGGTTTGGTAGGTTTCCTTAGGTGCCGGCTGAGCTAGAGGCCAAAATCCACAGCTAGGCACTTAGTAAAAAACAGCTCTGTTTTCTTTCTGAAAATGTGATGTGTCCACGTCGTGTTTTGGGGCATTTCCTGTCGCGGGCGCTAGACCTACCCACACAAGTGAGGTAACATTTATATCGGGAGACTTGGGGGAACCCTGGGTGGAAAGAAATTTGTGGCTCCTCTCAGATTCCAGAACTTTCTGTCACCGAAATGACAGTAAAAAGTGTTTTTTTTGCCACATTTTGAGGTTTGCAAAGGATTCTGGGTAACAGAATCTGGTCAGAGCCCCACAAGTCACCCCATCTTGGATTTTCCTAGGTGTCTAGTTTTAAAAAATGTGCAGGTTTGCTAGGTTTCCCCAGGTGCCGGTTGAGCTAGAGGCCAAAATCCACAGCTAGGCACTTAGTAAAAAACAGCTCTGTTTTCTTTCTGTAAATGTGATGTGTCTACGTCGTGTTTTGGGGCATATCCTGCTGCGGGCGCTAGGCCTACCCACACAAGTGAGGTACCATTTTTATCGGGAGACTTGGGGGAACGCTGGGTGGAAGGAAATTTGTGGCTCCTCTCAGATTCCAGAACTTTCTGTCACCGAAATGACAGGAAAAAGTGTTTTTTTTGCTAAATGTTGAGGCTTGCAAAGGATTCTGGGTAACAGAACGTAGTCAGAGCCCCACAAGTCACCCCATCTTGGATTCCCCTAGGTGTCTAGTTCAAAAAAATGTGCATTTTTGCTAGGTTTCCCCAGGTGCCGGCTGAGCTAGAGGCCAAAATCCACAGCTAGGCACTTAGTAAAAACAGCTCTGTTTTCTTTCTGAAAATGTGATGTGTCCACGTCGTGTTTTTGGGCATATCCTGTGGCGGGCGCTAGGCCTACCCTCACAAGTGAGGTACCATTTTTATCAGGAGACTTGGGGGAACCATGGGTGGAAGGAAATTTGTGGCTCCTCTCAGATTCCAGAACTTTCTGTCACCGAAATGACAGGAAAAAGTGTTTTTTTTTGGCCAAATTTTGATGTTTGCAAAGGATTCTGGGTAACAGAATCTGGTCAGAGCCCCACAAGTCACCCCATCTTGGATTCCCCTAGGTGTCTAGTTTTAAAAAATGTGCAGGTTTGCTAGGTTTCCCCAGGTGCCGGTTGAGCTAGAGGCCAAAATCCACAGCTAGGCACTTAGTAAAAAACAGCTCTGTTTTCTTTCTGAAAATGTGATGTGTCCACGTCGTGTTTTGGGGCATTTCCTGTCGCGGGCGCTAGACCTACCCACACAAGTGAGGTACCATTTATATCGAGGGACTTGGGGGAACCCTGGGTGGAAAGAAATTCGTGGCTCCTCTCAGATTCCAGAACTTTCTGTCACCGAAATGACAGTAAAAAGTGTTTTTTTTGCCACATTTTGAGGTTTGCAAAGGATTCTGGGTAACAGAATCTGGTCAGAGCCCCACAAGTCACCCCATCTTGGATTCCCCTAGGTGTCTAGTTTTAAAAAATGTGCAGGTTTGCTAGGTTTCCCCAGGTGCCGGTTGAGCTAGAGGCCAAAATCCACAGCTAGGCACTTAGTAAAAAACAGCTCTGTTTTCTTTCTGAAAATGTGATGTGTCCACGTCGTGTTTTGGGGCATTTCCTGTCGCGGGCGCTAGACCTACCCACACAAGTGAGGTACCATTTATATCGAGGGACTTGGGGGAACCCTGGGTGGAAAGAAATTCGTGGCTCCTCTCAGATTCCAGAACTTTCTGTCACCGAAATGACAGTAAAAAGTGTTTTTTTTGCCACATTTTGAGGTTTGCAAAGGATTCTGGGTAACAGAATCTGGTCAGAGCCCCACAAGTCACCCCATCTTGGATTTTCCTAGGTGTCTAGTTTTAAAAAATGTGCAGGTTTGCTAGGTTTCCCCAGGTGCCGGTTGAGCTAGAGGCCAAAATCCACAGCTAGGCACTTAGTAAAAAACAGCTCTGTTTTCTTTCTGTAAATGTGATGTGTCTACGTCGTGTTTTGGGGCATATCCTGCTGCGGGCGCTAGGCCTACCCACACAAGTGAGGTACCATTTTTATCGGGAGACTTGGGGGAACGCTGGGTGGAAGGAAATTTGTGGCTCCTCTCAGATTCCAGAACTTTCTGTCACCGAAATGACAGGAAAAAGTGTTTTTTTTGCTAAATGTTGAGGCTTGCAAAGAATTCTGGGTAACAGAACGTAGTCAGAGCCCCACAAGTCACCCCATCTTGGATTCCCCTAGGTGTCTAGTTCAAAAAAATGTGCAGGTTTGCTAGGTTTCCCCAGGTGCCGGCTGAGCTAGAGGCCAAAATCCACAGCTAGGCACTTAGTAAAAACAGCTCTGTTTTCTTTCTGAAAATGTGATGTGTCCACGTCGTGTTTTTGGGCATATCCTGTGGCGGGCGCTAGGCCTACCCTCACAAGTGAGGTACCATTTTTATCAGGAGACTTGGGGGAACCATGGGTGGAAGGAAATTTGTGGCTCCTCTCAGATTCCAGAACTTTCTATCACCGAAATGACAGGAAAAAGTGTTTTTTTTGGCCAAATTTTGATGTTTGCAAAGGATTCTGGGTAACAGAATCTGGTCAGAGCCCCACAAGTCACCCCATCTTGGATTCCCCTAGGTGTCTAGTTTTAAAAAATGTGCAGGTTTTCTAGGTTTCCCCAGGTGCCGGTTGAGCTAGAGGCCAAAATCTACAGCTAGGCACTTAGTAAAAAACAACTCTGCTTTCTTTCTGAAAATGTGATTTGTCCACGTCATGTTTTGGGGCATATCCTGTCGCGGGCACTAGGCCTACCCACACAAGTGAGGTACCATTTTTATCGGGAGACTTGGGGGAACGCTGGGTGGAAGGAAATTTGTGGCTCCTCTCAGATTCCAGAACTTTCTGTCACCGAAATGACAGGAAAAAGTGTTTTTTTTTGCTAAATTTTGAGGTTTGCAAAGGATTCTGGGTAACAGAACGTGGTCAGAGCCCCACAAGTTACCCCATCTTGGATTCCCCTAGGTGTCTAGTTTTGAAAAATGCGAAGGTTTACAAGGTTTCCCCAGGTGCCGGCTGAGCTAGAGGCCAAAATCCACAGCTAGGCACTTAGTAAAAAACAGCTCTGTTTTCTTTCTGAAAATGTGATGTGTCTACGTCGTGTTTTGGGGCATATCCTGTTGCGGGCGCTAGGCCTACCCACAGAAGTGAGGTACCATTTTTATCGGGAGACTTGGGGGAACCCTGGGTGGAAGGAAATTTGTGGCTCCTCTCAGATTCCAGAACTTTCTGTCACCGAAATGACAGGAAAAAGGGTTTTATTTGCCAAATTTTGAGGTTTACAAAGGATTATGGGTAGCAGAACCTGGTCAGAGCCCCAGAAGTCACCCCATCTTGGATTCCCCTAGGTGTCTAATTTTCAAAAATGTACAGGTTTGCTAGGTTTCCCCAGGTGCTGGCTGAGCTAGAGGCCAAAATCCACAGCTAGGCACTTAGTAAAAAACAGCTCTGTTTTCTTTCTGAAAATGTGATGTGTCAACGTCGTGTTTTGGGGCATATCCTGTCGCGGGTGCTAGGCCTACCCACACAAGTGAGGTACCATTTTTATCGGGAGACTTGGGGGAACCCTGGGTGGAAGGAAATGTGTGGCTCCTCTCAGATTCCAGTACTTTCTGTCACCGAAATGATAGGAAAAAGAGTTGTTTTTTGCCAAATTATGAGGTTTGCAAAGGATTCTGGGTAACAGAACCTGGTCAGAGCCCCACAAGTTACCACATCTTGGATTCCCCTAGGTGTCATAGTTTTCAAAAATGCGAAGGTTTGCTAGGTTTCACCGGGTGCCGGCTGAGCTAGAGGCCAAAATCCACAGCTAGGCACTTAGTAAAAAACAGCTGTTTTCTTTCTGAAAATGTGATGTGTCCACGTCATCTTTTGGGGCATATCCTGTCGCAGGCGCTAGGCCTACCCACAAAAGTGAGGTACCATTTTTATCGGGAGACTTGGGGGAACGCTGGGTGGAAGGAAATTTGTGGCTCCTCTCAGATTCCAGAACTTTCTGTCACCGAAATGACAGGAAAAAGTGTTTTTTTGTGCTAAATTTTGAGGTTTGCAAAGGATTCTGGGTAACAGAACGTAGTCAGAGCCCCACAAGTCACCCCATCTTGGATTCCCCTAGGTGTCTAGTTTTAAAAAATGTGCAGGTTTGCTAGGTTTCCCCAGGTGCCGGCTGAGCTAGAGTCCAAAATCCACAGCTAGGCACTTAGTAAAAACAGCTCTGTTTTCTTTCTGAAAATGTGATGTGTCCACGTCGTGTTTTGGGGCATATCCTGTCGCGGGTGCTAGGCCTACCCACACAAGTGAGGTACCATTTTTATCGGGAGACTTGGGGGAACCCTGGGTGGAAGGAAATTTGTGGCTCCTCTCAGATTCCAGAACTTTCTGTCACCGAAATTACAGTAAAAAGTGTTTTTTTTGCCAAATTTTGAGGTTTGCAAAGGATTCTGGGTAACAGAATCTGGTCAGAGCCTCACAATTCACCCCATCTTGGATTTCCCTAGGTGTCTAGTTTTCAAAAATGTGCAGGTTTGCTAGGTTTCCCCAGGTGTCGGTTGAGCTAGAGGCCAAAATCCACAGCTAGGCACTTAGTAAAAAACAGCTCTGTTTTCTTTCTGAAAATGTGATGTGTCTACGTCGTGTTTTGGGGCATATCCTGCTGCGGGCGCTAGGCCTACCCACACAAGTGAGGTACCATTTTTATCGGGAGATTGGGGGAACGCTGGGTGAAAGGAAATTTGCGGCTCTTCTCAGATTCCAGAACTTTCTGTCACCGAAATGACAGGAAAAAGTGTTTTTTTTGCTAAATGTTGAGGCTTGCAAAGGATTCTAAGTAACAGAACGTAGTCAGAGCCCCACAAGTCACCCCATCTTGGATTCCCCTAGGTGTCTAGTTTAAAAAAATGGGCAGGTTTGCTAGGTTTCCCCAGGTGCCGGCTGAGCTAGAGGCCAAAATCCACAGCTAGGCACTTAGTAAAAACAGCTCTGTTTTCTTTCTGAAAATGTGATTTGTCCACGTCAGGTTTTGGGGCATATCCTGTCGCGGGTGCTAGGCCTACCCACACAAGTGAGGTACCATTTTTATCGGGAGACTTGGGGGAACCCTGGGTGGAAGGAAATTTGTGGCTCCTCTCAGATTCCAGAACTTTCTGTCACCGAAATGACAGGAAAAAGTGTTTTTTTTTGCCAAATTTTGATGTTTGCAAAGGATTCTGGGTAACAGAATCTGGTCAGAGCCCCACAAGTCACCCCATCTTGGATTCCCCTAGGTGTCTAGTTTTAAAAAATGTGCAGGTTTGCTAGGTTTCCCCAGGTGCCGGTTGAGCTAGAGACCAAAATCCACAGCTAGGCACTTAGTAAAAAACAACTCTGCTTTCTTTCTGAAAATGTGATTTGTCCACGTCATGTTTTGGGGCATATCCTGTCGCGGGCGCTAGGCCTACCCACACAAGTGAGGTACCATTTTTATCGGGAGACTTGGGGGAACGCTGGGTGGAAGGAAATTTGTGGCTCCTCTCAGATTCCAGAACTTTCTGTCACTGAAATGGACAGAAAAAGTGTTTTTTTTTGCCACATTTTGAGGTTTGCAAAGGATTCTGGGTAACAGAACCTGTTCAGAGCCCCACAAGTCACCCCATCTTGGATTCCCCTAGGTGTCTAGTTTAAAAAAATGTGCAGGTTTGCTAGGTTTCCCCAGATGCCGGGTGAGCTAGAGACCAAAATCCACAGCTAGGCACTTAGTAAAAACAGCTCTGTTTTCTTTCTGAAAATGTGATGTGTCCACGTCGTGTTTTTGGGCATATCCTGTCGCGGGCGCTAGGCCTACCCACACAAGTGAGGTACCATTTTTATCGGGAGACTTGGGGGAACGCTGGGTGGAAGGAAATTTGTGGCTCCTCTCAGATTCCAGAACTTTCTGTCACCGAAATGACAGGAAAAAGTGTTTTTTTGGCCAAATTTTGAGGTTTGCAAAGGATTCTGAGTAACAGAACCTGGTCAGAGCCCCACAAGTCACCCCATCTTGGATTCCCCTAGGTCTCTAGTTTTCAAAAATGCACAGGGTTGGTAGGTTTCCTTAGGTGCCGGCTGAGCTAGAGGACAGAATCCACAGCTAGGCACTTAGTAAAAAACAGCTCTGTTTTCTTTCTGAAAATGTGATGTGTCCACGTCGTGTTTTGGGGCATTTCCTGTCGCGGGCGCTAGACCTACCCACACAAGTGAGGTACCATTTATATCGGGAGACTTGGGGGAACCCTGGGTGGAAAGAAATTTGTGGCTCCTCTCAGATTCCAGAACTTTCTGTCACCGAAATGACAGTAAAAAGTGTTTTTTTTGCCACATTTTGAGGTTTGCAAAGGATTCTGGGTAACAGAATCTGGTCAGAGCCCCACAAGTCACCCCATCTTGGATTTTCCTAGGTGTCTAGTTTTAAAAAATGTGCAGGTTTGCTAGGTTTCCCCAGGTGCCGGTTGAGCTAGAGGCCAAAATCCACAGCTAGGCACTTAGTAAAAAACAGCTCTGTTTTCTTTCTGTAAATGTGATGTGTCTACGTCGTGTTTTGGGGCATATCCTGCTGCGGGCGCTAGGCCTACCCACACAAGTGAGGTACCATTTTTATCGGGAGACTTGGGGGAACGCTGGGTGGAAGGAAATTTGTGGCTCCTCTCAGATTCCAGAACTTTCTGTCACCGAAATGACAGGAAAAAGTGTTTTTTTTTGCTAAATGTTGAGGCTTGCAAAGGATTCTGGGTAACAGAACGTAGTCAGAGCCCCACAAGTCACCCCATCTTGGATTCCCCTAGGTGTCTAGTTCAAAAAAATGTGCAGGTTTGCTAGGTTTCCCCAGGTGCCGGCTGAGCTAGAGGCCAAAATCCACAGCTAGGCACTTATTAAAAACAGCTCTGTTTTCTTTCTGAAAATGTGATGTGTCCACGTCAGGTTTTGGGGCATATCCTGTCGCGGGTGCTAGGCCTACCCACACAAGTGAGGTACCATTTTTATCGGGAGACTTGGGGGAACCCTGGGTGGGAGGAAATTTGTGGCTCCTCTCAGATTCCAGAACTTTCTGTCACCGAAATGACAGGAAAAAGTATTTTTTTTTGCCAAATTTTGATGTTTGCAAAGGATTCTGGGTAACAGAATCTGGTCAGAGCCCCACAAGTCACCCCATCTTGGATTCCCCTAGGTGTCTAGTTTTAAAAAATGTGCAGGTTTGCTAGGTTTCCCCAGGTGCCGGTTGAGCTAGAGGCCAAAATCCACAGCTAGGCACTTAGTAAAAAACAACTCTGCTTTCTTTCTGAAAATGTGATTTGTCCACGTCAGGTTTTGGGGCATATCCTGTCGCGGGCGCTAGGCCTACCCACACAAGTGAGGTACCATTTTTATCGGGAGACTTGGGGGAACGCTGGGTGGAAGGAAATTTGTGGCTCCTCTCAGATTCCAGAACTTTCTGTCACTGAAATGGACAGAAAAAGTGTTTTTTTTTGCCACATTTTGAGGTTTGCAAAGGATTCTGGGTAACAGAACGTGGTCAGAGCCCCACAAGTCACCCCATCTTGGATTCCCCTAGGTCTCTAGTTTTCAAAAATGCACAGGTTTGGTAGGTTTCCTTAGGTGCCGGCTGAGCTAGAGGACAAAATCCACAGCTAGGCACTTAGTAAAAAACAGCTCTGTTTTCTTTCTGAAAATGTGATGTGTCCACGTCGTGTTTTGGGGCATTTCCTGTCGCGGGCGCTAGACCTACCCACACAAGTGAGGTACCATTTATATCGGGAGACTTGGGGGAACCCTGGGTGGAAAGAAATTTGTGGCTCCTCTCAGATTCCAGAACTTTCTGTCACCGAAATGACAGTAAAAAGTGTTTTTTTTTGCCACATTTTGAGGTTTGCAAAGGATTCTGGGTAACAGAATCTGGTCAGAGCCCCACAAGTCACCCCATCTTGGATTTTCCTAGGTGTCTAGTTTTAAAAAATGTGCAGGTTTGCTAGGTTTCCCCAGGTGCCGGTTGAGCTAGAGGCCAAAATCCACAGCTAGGCACTTAGTAAAAAACAGCTCTGTTTTCTTTCTGTAAATGTGATGTGTCTACGTCGTGTTTTGGGGCATAACCTGCTGCGGGTGCTAGGCCTACCCACACAAGTGAGGTACCATTTTTATCGGGAGACTTGGGGGAACGCTGGGTGGAAGGAAATTTGTGGCTCCTCTCAGATTCCAGAACTTTCTGTCACCGAAATGACAGGAAAAAGTGTTTTTTTTGCTAAATGTTGAGGCTTGCAAAGGATTCTGGGTAACAGAACGTAGTCAGAGCCCCACAAGTCACCCCATCTTGGATTCCCCTAGGTGTCTAGTTCAAAAAAATGTGCAGGTTTGCTAGGTTTCCCCAGGTGCCGGCTGAGCTAGAGGCCAAAATCCACAGCTAGGCACTTAGTAAAAACAGCTCTGTTTTCTTTCTGAAAATGGGATGTGTCCACGTCAGGTTTTGGGGCATATCCTGTCGCGGGTGCTAGGCCTACCCACACAAGTGAGGTACCATTTTTATCGGGAGACTTGGGGGAACCCTGGGTGGGAGGAAATTTGTGGCTCCTCTCAGATTCCAGAACTTTCTGTCACCGAAATGACAGGAAAAAGTGTTTTTTTTGGCCAAATTTTGATGTTTGCAAAGGATTCTGGGTAACAGAATCTGGTCAGAGCCCCACAAGTCACCCCATCTTGGATTCCCCTAGGTGTCTAGTTTTAAAAAATGTGCAGGTTTGCTAGGTTTCCCCAGGTGCCGGTTGAGCTAGAGGCCAAAATCCACAGCTAGGCACTTAGTAAAAAACAACTCTGCTTTCTTTCTGAAAATGTGATTTGTCCACGTCAGGTTTTGGGGCATATCCTGTCGCGGGCGCTAGGCCTACCCACACAAGTGAGGTACCATTTTTATCGGGAGACTTGGGGGAACGCTGGGTGGAAGGAAATTTGTGGCTCCTCTCAGATTCCAGAACTTTCTGTCACTGAAATGGACAGAAAAAGTGTTTTTTTTTGCCACATTTTGAGGTTTGCAAAGGATTCTGGGTAACAGAACGTGGTCAGAGCCCCACAAGTTACCCCATCTTGGATTCCCCTAGGTGTCTAGTTTTGAAAAATGCGAAGGTTTACAAGGTTTCCCCAGGTGCCGGCTGAGCTAGAGGCCAAAATCCACAGCTAGGCACTTAGTAAAAAACAGCTCTGTTTTCTTTCTGAAAATGTGATGTGTCTATGTCGTGTTTTGGGGCATATCCTGTTGCGGGCGCTAGGCCTACCCACAGAAGTGAGGTACCATTTTTATCGGGAGACTTGGGGGAACCCTGGGTGGAAGGAAATTTGTGGCTCCTCTCAGATTCCAGAACTTTCTGTCACTGAAATGACAGGAAAAAGTGTTTTTTTGGCCACATTTTGAGGTTTGCAAAGGATTCTGGGTAACAGAACCTGGTCAGAGCCCCACAAGTTACCCCATCTTGGATTCCCCTAGGTGTCATAGTTTTCAAAAATGCGAAGGTTTGCTAGGTTTCCCCAGGTGCCGGCTGAGCTAGAGGCCAAAATCCACAGCTAGGCACTTAGTAAAAAACAGCTCTGTTTTCTTTCTGAAAATGTGATGTTTCCACGTCGTGTTTTGGGGCATATCCTGTCGCGGGCGCTAGGCCTACCCACACCAGTGAGGTACCTTTTTTATCGGGAGACTTGGGGGAACGCTGGGTGGAAGGAAATTTGTGGCTCCTCTCTGATTCCAGAACTTTCTGTCACCGAAATGACAGGAAAAAGGGTTTTATTTGCCAAATTTTGAGGTTTACAAAGGATTATGGGTAGCAGAACCTGGTCAGAGCCCCAGAAGTCACCCCATCTTGGATTCCCCTAGGTGTCTAGTTTTCAAAAATGTGCAGGTTTGCTAGGTTTCCCCAGGTGCTGGCTGAGCTAGAGGCCAAAATCCACAGCTAGGCACTTAGTAAAAAACAGCTCTGTTTTCTTTCTGAAAATGTGATGTGTCCACGTCGTGTTTTGGGGCATATCCTGTCGCGGGTGCTAGGCCTACCCACACAAGTGAGGTACCATTTTTATCGGGAGACTTGGGGGAACCCTGGGTGGAAGGAAATGTGTGGCTCCTCTCAGATTCCAGAACTTTCTGTCACTGAAATGGACAGAAAAAGTATTTTTTTTTTGCCACATTTTGAGGTTTGCAAAGGATTCTGGGTAACAGAACCTGGTCAGAGCCCCACAAGTCACCCCATCTTGGATTCCCCTAGGTGTCTAGTTTTAAAAAATGTGCAGGTTTGCTAGGTTTCCCCAGATGCCGGGTGAGCTAGAGGCCAAAATCCACAGCTAGGCACTTAGTAAAAACAGCTCTGTTTTCTTTCTGAAAATGTGATGTGTCCACGTCGTGTTTTTGGGCATATCCTGTCGCGGGCGCTAGGCCTACCCACACAAGTGAGGTACCATTTTTATCGGGAGACTTGGGGGAACACTGGGTGGAAGGAAATTTGTGGCTCCTCTCAGATTCCAGAACTTTCTGTCACCGAAATGACAGGAAAAAGTGTTTTTTTTGCCAAATTTTGAGGTTTGCAAAGGATTCTGGGTAACAGAACCTGGTCAGAGCCACACAAGTCACCCCATCTTGCATTCCCCTAGGTCTCTAGTTTTCAAAAATGCACAGGTTTGGTAGGTTTCCTTAGGTGCCGGCTGAGCTAGAGGCCAAAATCCACAGCTAGGCACTTAGTAAAAACAGCTCTGTTTTCTTTCTGAAAATGTAATGTGTCCACGTCGTGTTTTGGGGCATATCCTGTTGCGGGTGCTAGGCCTACCCACACAAGTGAGGTACCATTTTTATCGGGAGACTTGGGGGAACTCTGGGTGGAAGGAAATTTGTGGCTCCTCTCAGATTCCAGAACTTTCTGTCACCGAAATGACAAGAAAAAGTGTTTTTTTTGCCAAATTTTGAGGTTTGCAAAGGATTCTGGGTAACAGAACCTGGTCAGAGCCCCACAAGTCACCCTATCTTGGATTCCTCTAGGTCTCTAGTTTTCAAAAATGCACAGGTTTGGTAGGTTTCCTTAGGTGCCGGCTGAGCTAGAGGCCAAAATCCACAGGTAGGCACTTAGTAAAAAACAGCTCTGTTTTCTTTCTGAAAATGTGATGTGTCCACGTCGTGTTTTGGGGCATATCCTGTCGCGGGCGCTAGACCTACCTACACAAGTGAGGTACCATTTATATCGGGAGACTTGGGGGAACCCTGGGTGGAAGGAAATTTGTGGCTCCTCTCAGATTCCAGAACTTTCTGTCACCGAAATGACAGTAAAAAGTGTTTTTTTGCCAAATTTTGAGGTTTGCAAAGGATTCTGGGTAACAGAATCTGGTCAGAGCCCCACAAGTCACCCCATCTTGGATTTCCCTAGGTGTCTAGTTTTCAAAAATGAGCAGGTTTGCTAGGTTTCCCCAGGTGCCGGTTGAGCTAGAGGCCAAATTCCACAGCTAGGCACTTAGTAAAAAACAGCTCTGTTTTCTTTCTGAAAATGTGATGTGTCTACGTCGTGTTTTGGGGCATATCCTGCTGCGGTCGCTAGGCCTACCCACACAAGTGAGGTACCATTTTTATCGGGAGATTGGGGGAACGCTGGGTGAAAGGAAATTTGTGTCTCCTCTCAGATTCCAGAACTTTCTGTCACCGAAATGACAGGAAAAAGTGTTTTTTTTGCTAAATGTTGAGGCTTGCAAAGGATTCTAAGTAACAGAACCTAGTCAGAGCCCCACAAGTCACCCCATCTTGGATTCCCCTAGGTGTCTAGTTTAATAAAATGTGCAGGTTTGCTAGGTTTCCCCAGGTGCCGGCTGAGCTAGAGGCCAAAATCCACAGCTTGGCACTTAGTAAAAACAGCTCTGTTTTCTTTCTGAAAATGTGATGTGTCCACGTCGTGTTTTTGGGCATATCCTGTCGCGGGCGCTAGGCCTACCCACACAAGTGAGGTACCATTTTTATCGGGAGACTTGGGGGAACACTGGGTGGAAGGAAATTTGTGGCTCCTCTCAGATTCCAGAACTTTCTGTCACCGATATGACAGGAAAAAGTGTTTTTTTTGCCAGATTTTGAGGTTTGCAAAGGATTCTGGGTAACAGAACCTGGTCAGAGCCCCACAAGTCACCCCATCTTGCATTTCCCTAGGTCTCTAGTTTTAAAAAATGCACAGGTTTGGTAGGTTTCCTTAGGTGCCGGCTGAGCTAGAGGCCAAAATCCACAGCTAGGCACTTAGTAAAAACAGCTCTGTTTTCTTTCTGAAAATGTGATGTGTCCACGTCGTGTTTTGGGGCATATCCTGTCGCGGGTGCTAGGCCTACCCACACAAGTGAGGTACCATTTTTATCGGGAGACTTGGGGGAACTCTGGGTGGAAGGAAATTTGTGGCTCCTCTCAGATTCCAGAACTTTCTGTCACCGAAATGACAAGAAAAAGTGTTTTTTTTGCCAAATTTTGAGGTTTGCAAAGGATTCTGGGTAACAGAACCTGGTCAGAGCCCCACAAGTCACCCCATCTTGGATTCCCCTAGGTGTCTAGTTTAAAAAAATGTGCAGGTTTGCTAGGTTTCCCCAGATGCCGGGTGAGCTAGAGGCCAAAATCCACAGCTAGGCACTTAGTAAAAACAGCTCTGTTTTCTTTCTGAAAATGTGATGTGTCCACGTCGTGTTTTTGGGCATATCCTGTCGCGGGCGCTAGGCCTACCCACACAAGTGAGGTACCATTTTTATCGGGAGACTTGGGGGAACGCTGGGTGGAAGGAAATTTGTGGCTCCTCTCAGATTCCAGAACTTTCTGTCACCGAAATGACAGGAAAAAGTGTTTTTTTTGCCAAATTTTGAGGTTTGCAAAGGATTCTGGGTAACAGAACCTGGTCAGAGCCCCACAAGTCACCCCATCTTGGATTCCCCTAGGTCTCTAGTTTTCACAAATGCACAGGTTTGGTAGGTTTCCTTAGGTGCCGGCTGAGCTAGAGGCCAAAATCCACAGCTAGGCACTTAGTAAAATACAGCTCTGTTTTCTTTCTGAAAATGTGATGTGTCCACTTCGTGTTTTGGGGCATATCCTGTCGCGGGCGCTAGGCCTACCCACACCAGTGAGGTACCTTTTTTATCGGGAGACTTGGGGGAACGCTGGGTGGAAGGAAATTTGTGGCTCCTCTCTGATTCCAGAACTTTCTGTCACCGAAATGACAGGAAAAAGGGTTTTTTTTTGCCAAATTTTGAGGTTTACAAAGGATTATGGGTAACAGAACCTGGTCAGAGCCCCAGAAGTCACCTCATCTTGGATTCCCCTAGGTGTCTAGTTTTCAAAAATGTGCAGGTTTGCTAGGTTTCCCCAGGTGCCGGCTGAGCTAGAGGCCAAAATCCACAGCTAGGCACTTAGTAAAAAACAGCTCTGTTTTCTTTCTGAAAATGTGATGTGTCCACGTCGTGTTTTGGGGCATATCCTGTCTCGGGTGCTAGGCCTACCCACACAAGTGAGGTACCATTTTTATCGGGAGACTTGGGGGAACCCTGGGTGGAAGGAAATTTGTGGCTCCTCTCAGATTCCAGAACTTTCTGTCACCGAAATGACAGGAAAAAGAGTTGTTTTTTGCCAAATTATGAGGTTTGCAAAGGATTCTGGGTAACAGAACCTGGTCAGAGCCCCACAAGTTACCACATCTTGGATTCCCCTAGGTGTCATAGTTTTCAAAAATGCGAAGGTTTGCTAGGTTTCACCGGGTGCCGGCTGAGCTAGAGGCCAAAATCCACAGCTAGGCACTTAGTAAAAAACAGCTGTTTTCTTTCTGAAAATGTGATGTGTCCACGTCATGTTTTGGGGCATATCCTGTCGCAGGCGCTAGGCCTACCCACACAAGTGAGGTACCATTTTTATCGGGAGACTTGGGGGAACGCTGGGTGGAAGGAAATTTGTGGCTCCTCTCAGATTCCAGAACTTTCTGTCACCAAAATGACAGGAAAAAGTATTTTTTTTTGCTAAATTTTGAGGTTTGCAAAGGATTCTGGGTAACAGAACGTAGTCAGAGCCCCACAAGTCACCCCATCTTGGATTCCCCTAGGTGTCTAGTTTTCAAAAATGTGCAGGTTTGCTAGGTTTCCCCAGGTGCCGGCTGAGCTAGAGTCAAAAATCCACAGCTAGGCACTTAGTAAAAACAGCTCTGTTTTCTTTCTGAAAATGTGATGTGTCCACGTCGTGTTTTGGGGCATATCCTGTCGCGGGTGCTAGGCCTAACCACACAAGTGAGGTACCATTTTTATCGGGAAACTTGGGGGAACTCTGGGTGGAAGGAAATTTGTGGCTCCTCTCAGATTCCAGAACTTTCTGTCACCGAAATGACAAGAAAAAGTGTTTTTTTTGCCAAATTGTGAGGTTTGCAAAGGATTCTGGGTAACAGAACCCGGTCAGAGCCCCACAAGTCACCCCATCTTGGATTCCCCTAGGTCTCTAGTTTTCAAAAATGCACAAGTTTGGTAGGTTTCCTTAGGTGCCGGCTGAGCTAGAGGCCAAAATCCACAGCTAGGCACTTAGTAAAAAACAGCTCTGTTTTCTTTCTGAAAATGTGATGTGTCCACGTCGTGTTTTGGGGCATATCCTGTCGCGGGCGCTAGGCCTACCCACACAAGTGAGGTACCATTTTTATCGGGAGACTTGGGGGAACTCTGGGTGGAAGGAAATTTGTGGCTCCTCTCAGATTCCAGAACTTTCTGTCACTGAAATGGACAGAAAAAGTGTTTTTTTTTGCCACATTTTGAGGTTTGCAAAGGATTCTGGGTAACAGAACCTGGTCAGAGCCCCCAAGTCACCCCATCTTGGATTCCCCTAGGTGTCTAGTTTTAAAAAATGTGCAGGTTTGCTAGGTTTCCCCAGATGCCGGGTGAGCTAGAGGCCAAAATCCACAGCTAGGCACTTAGTAAAAACAGCTCTGTTTTCTTTCTGAAAATGTGATGTGTCCACGTTGTGTTTTTGGGCATATCCTGTCGCGGGCGCTAGGCCTACCCACACAAGTGAGGTACCATTTTTATCGGGAGACTTGGGGGAACACTGGGTGGAAGGAAATTTGTGGCTCCTCTCAGATTCCAGAACTTTCTGTCACCGAAATGACAGGAAAAAGTGTTTTTTTTGCCAAATTTTGAGGTTTGCAAAGGATTCTGGGTAACAGAACCTGGTCAGAGCCACACAAGTCACCCCATCTTGCATTCCCCTAGGTCTCTAGTTTTCAAAAATGTGCAGGTTTGCTAGGTTTCCCCAGGTGCCGGTTGAGCTAGTGGCCAAAATCCACAGCTAGGCACTTAGTAAAAAACAGCTCTGTTTTCTTTCTGAAAATGTGATGTGTCCACGTCGTGTTTTGGGGCATATCCTGTCGCGGGCGCTAGGCCTACCCACACAAGTGAGGTACCATTTATATCGGGAGACTTGGGGGAACCCTGGGTGGAAGGAAATTTGTGGCTCCTCTCAGATTCCAGAACTTTCTGTCACCGAAATGACAGTAAAAAGTGTTTTTTTTGCTAAATTTTGAGGTTTGCAAAGGATTCTGGGTAACAGAATCTGGTCAGAGCCCCACAAGTCACCCCATCTTGGATTTCCCTAGGTGTCTAGTTTTCAAAAATGAGCAGGTTTGCTAGGTTTCCCCAGGTGCCGGTTGAGCTAGAGGCCAAAATCCACAGCTAGGCACTTAGTAAAAAACAGCTCTGTTTTCTTTCTGAAAATGTGATGTGTCTACGTCGTGTTTTGGGGCATATCTTGCTGCGGGCGCTAGGCCTACCCACACAAGTGAGGTACCATTTTTATCGGGAGATTGGGGGAACGCTGGGTGAAAGGAAATTTGTGGCTCCTCTCAGATTCCAGAACTTTCTGTTGCCGAAATGACAGGAAAAAATGTTTTTTTTGCTAAATGTTGAGGCTTGCAAAGGATTCTAAGTAACAGAACGTAGTCAGAGCCCCACAAGTCACCCCATCTTGGATTCCCCTAGGTGTCTAGTTTAAAAAAATGTGCAGGTTTGCTAGGTTTCCCCAGGTGCCGGCTGAGCTAGAGGCCAAAATCCACAGCTAGGCACTTAGTAAAAACAGCTCTGTTTTCTTTCTGAAAATGTGATGTGTCCACGTCAGGTTTTGGGGCATATCCTGTCGCGGGTGCTAGGCCTACCCACACAAGTGAGGTACCATTTTTATCGGGAGACTTGGGGGAACCCTGGGTGGAAGGAAATTTGTGGCTCCTCTCAGATTCCAGAACTTTCTGTCACCGAAATGACAGGAAAAAGTGTTTTATTTTGCCAAATGTTGATGTTTGCAAAGGATTCTGGGTAACAGAATCTGGTCAGAGCCCCACAAGTCACCCCATCTTGGATTCCCCTAGGTGTCTAGTTTTAAAAAATGTGCAGGTTTGCTAGGTTTCCCCAGGTGCCGGTTGAGCTAGAGGCCAAAATCCACAGCTAGGCACTTAGTAAAAAACAACTCTGCTTTCTTTCTGAAAATGTGATTTGTCCACGTCATGTTTTGGGGCATATCCTGTCGCGGGCGCTAGGCCTACCCACACAAGTGAGGTACCATTTTTATCGGGAGACTTGGGGGAACGCTGGGTGGAAGGAAATTTGTGGCTCCTCTCAGATTCCAGAACTTTCTGTCACTGAAATGGACAGAAAAAGTGTTTTTTTTGCCACATTTTGAGGTTTGCAAAGGATTCTGGGTAACAGAACCTGGTCAGAGCCCCACAAGTCACCCCATATTGGATTCCCCTAGGTGTCTAGTTTAAAAAAATGTGCAGGTTTGCTAGGTTTCCCCAGATGCCGGGTGAGCTAGAGGCCAAAATCCACAGCTAGGCACTTAGTAAAAACAGCTCTGTTTTCTTTCTGAAAATGTGATGTGTCCACGTCGTGTTTTTGGGCATATCCTGTCGCGGGCGCTAGGCCTACCCACACAAGTGAGGTACCATTTTTATCGGGAGACTTGGGGGAACGCTGGGTGGAAGGAAATTTGTGGCTCCTCTCAGATTCCAGAACTTTCTGTCACCGAAATGACAGGAAAAAGTGTTTTTTTTGCCAAATTTTGAGGTTTGCAAAGGATTCTGGGTAACAGAACCTGGTCAGAGCCCCACAAGTCACCCCATCTTGGATTCCCCTAGGTCTCTAGTTTTCAAAAATGCACAGGTTTGGTAGGTTTCCTTAGGTGCCGGCTGAGCTAGAGGCCAAAATCCACAGCTAGGCACTTAGTAAAATACAGCTCTGTTTTCTTTCTGAAAATGTGATGTGTCCACTTCGTGTTTTGGGGCATATCCTGTCGCGGGCGCTAGGCCTACCCACACCAGTGAGGTACCTTTTTTATCGGGAGACTTGGGGGAACTCTGGGTGGAAGGAAATTTGTGGCTCCTCTCTGATTCCAGAACTTTCTGTCACCGAAATGACAGGAAAAAGGGTTTTTTTTGCCAAATTTTGAGGTTTGCAAAGGATTATGGGTAACAGAACCTGGTCAGAGCCCCAGAAGTCACCCCATCTTGGATTCCCCTAGGTGTCTAGTTTTCAAAAATGTGCAGGTTTGCTAGGTTTCCCCAGGTGCCGGCTGAGCTAGAGGCCAAAATCCACAGCTAGGCACTTAGTAAAAAACAGCTCTGTTTTCTTTCTGAAAATGTGATGTGTCCACGTCGTGTTTTGGGGCATATTCTGTCGCGGGTGCTAGGCCTAACCACACAAGTGAGGTACCATTTTTATCGGGAGACTTGGGGGAACCCTGGGTGGAAGGAAATTTGTGGCTCCTCTCAGATTCCAGAACTTTCTGTCACCGAAATGACAGGAAAAAGAGTTGTTTTTTGCCAAATTATGAGGTTTGCAAAGGATTCTGGGTAACAGAACCTGGTCAGAGCCCCACAAGTTACCACATCTTGGATTCCCCTAGGTGTCATAGTTTTCAAAAATGCGAAGGTTTGCTAGGTTTCACCGGGTGCCGGCTGAGCTAGAGGCCAAAATCCACAGCTAGGCACTTAGTAAAAAACAGCTGTTTTCTTTCTGAAAATGTGATGTGTCCACGTCATGTTTTGGGGCATATCCTGTCGCAGGCGCTAGGCCTACCCACACAAGTGAGGTACCATTTTTATCGGGAGACTTGGGGGAACGCTGGGTGGAAGGAAATTTGTGGCTCCTCTCAGATTCCAGAACTTTCTGTCACCAAAATGACAGGAAAAAGTGTTTTTTTTGCTAAATTTTGAGGTTTGCAAAGGATTCTGGGTAACAGAACGTAGTCAGAGCCCCACAAGTCACCCCATCTTGGATTCCCCTAGGTGTCTAGTTTTCAAAAATGAGCAGGTTTGCTAGGTTTCCCCAGGTGCCGGTTGAGCTAGAGGCCAAAATCCACAGCTAGGCACTTAGTAAAAAACAGCTCTGTTTTCTTTCTGAAAATGTGATGTGTCTACGTCGTGTTTTGGGGCATATCTTGCTGCGGGCGCTAGGCCTACCCACACAAGTGAGGTACCATTTTTATCGGGAGATTGGGGGAACGCTGGGTGAAAGGAAATTTGTGGCTCCTCTCAGATTCCAGAACTTTCTGTCGCCGAAATGACAGGAAAAAGTGTTTTTTTTGCTAAATGTTGAGGCTTGCAAAGGATTCTAAGTAACAGAACGTAGTCAGAGCCCCACAAGTCACCCCATCTTGGATTCCCCTAGGTGTCTAGTTTAAAAAAATGTGCAGGTTTGCTAGGTTTCCCCAGGTGCCGGCTGAGCTAGAGGCCAAAATCCACAGCTAGGCACTTAGTAAAAACAGCTCTGTTTTCTTTCTGAAAATGTGTTGTGTCCACGTCAGGTTTTGGGGCATATCCTGTCGCGGGTGCTAGGCCTACCCACACAAGTGAGGTACCATTTTTATCGGGAGACTTGGGGGAACCCTGGGTGGAAGGAAATTTGTGGCTCCTCTCAGATTCCAGAACTTTCTGTCACCGAAATGACAGGAAAAAGTGTTTTATTTTGCCAAATTTTGATGTTTGCAAAGGATTCTGGGTAACAGAATCTGGTCAGAGCCCCACAAGTCACCCCCATCTTGAATTCCCCTAGGTGTCTAGTTTTAAAAAATGTGCAGGTTTGCTAGGTTTCCCCAGGTGCCGGTTGAGCTAGAGGCCAAAATCCACAGCTAGGCACTTAGTAAAAAACAACTCTGCTTTCTTTCTGAAAATGTGATTTGTCCACGTCATGTTTTGGGGCATATCCTGTCGCGGGCGCTAGGCCTACCCACACAAGTGAGGTACCATTTTTATCGGGAGACTTGAGGGAACGCTGGGTGGAAGGAAATTTGTGGCTCCTCTCAGATTCCAGAACTTTCTGTCACTGAAATGGACAGAAAAAGTGGGTTTTTTTGCCACATTTTGAGGTTTGCAAAGGATTCTGGGTAACAGAACCTGGTCAGAGCCCCACAAGTCACCCCATCTTGGATTCCCCTAGGTCTCTAGTTTTCACAAATGCACAGGTTTGGTAGGTTTCCTTAGGTGCCGGCTGAGCTAGAGGCCAAAATCCACAGCTAGGCACTTAGTAAAATACAGCTCTGTTTTATTTCTGAAAATGTGATGTGTCCACTTCGTGTTTTGGGGCATATCCTGTTGCGGGCGCTAGGCCTACCCACAGAAGTGAGGTACCATTTTTATCGGGAGACTTGGGGGAACGCTGGGTGGAAGGAAATTTGTGGCTCCTCTCTGATTCCAGAACTTTCTGGCACTGAAATGACAGGAAAAAGTGTTTTTTTGGCCACATTTTGAGGTTTCCAAAGGATTCTGGGTAACAGAACCTGGTCAGAGCCCCACAAGTTACCCCATCTTGGATTCCCCTAGGTGTCATAGTTTTCAAAAATGCGAAGGTTTGCTAGGTTTCCCCAGGTGCCGGCTGAGCTAGAGGCCAAAATCCACAGCTAGGCACTTAGTAAAAAACAGCTCTGTTTTCTTTCTGAAAATGTGATGTGTCCACGTCGTGTTTTGGGGTATATCCTGTCGCGGGCGCTAGGCCTACCCACACCAGTGAGGTACCTTTTTTATCGGGATACTTGGGGGAATGCTGGGTTGAAGGAAATTTGTGGCTCCTCTCTGATTCCAGAACTTTCTGTCACCGAAATGACAGGAAAAAGGGTTTTTTTTGCCAAATTTTGAGGTTTACAAAGGATTATGGGTAACAGAACCTGGTCAGAGCCCCAGAAGTCACCCCATCTTGGATTCCCCTAGGTGTCTAGTTTTCAAAAATGTGCAGGTTTGCTAGGTTTCCCCAGGTGCCGGCTGAGCTAGAGGCCAAAATCCACAGCTAGGCACTTAGTAAAAAACAGCTCTGTTTTCTTTCTGAAAATGTGATGTGTCCACGTCGTGTTTTGGGGCATATCCTGTCGCAGGTGCTAGGCCTACCCACACAAGTGAGGTACCATTTTTATCGGGAGACTTGGGGGAACCCTGGGTGGAAGGAAATTTGTGGCTCCTCTCAGATTCCAGAACTTTCTGTCACCGAAATGACAGGAAAAAGAGTTGTTTTTTGCCAAATTATGAGGTTTGCAAAGGATTCTGGGTAACAGAACCTGGTCAGAGCCCCACAAGTTACCACATCTTGGATTCCCCTAGGTGTCATAGTTTTCAAAAATGCGAAGGTTTGCTAGGTTTCACCGGGTGCCGGCTGAGCTAGAGGCCAAAATCCACAGCTAGGCACTTAGTAAAAACAGCTCTGTTTTCTTTCTGAAAATGTGATGTGTCCACGTCGTGTTTTTGGGCATATCCTGTCGCGGGCGCTAGGCCTACCCACACAAGTGAGGTACCATTTTTATCGGGAGACTTGGGGGAACACTGGGTGGAAGGAAATTTGTGGCTCCTCTCAGATTCCAGAACTTTCTGTCACCGAAATGACAGGAAAAAGTGTTTTTTTTGCCAAATTTTGAGGTTTGCAAAGGATTCTGGGTAACAGAACCTGGTCAGAGCCACACAAGTCACCCCATCTTGCATTCCCCTAGGTCTCTAGTTTTCAAAAATGTGCAGGTTTGCTAGGTTTCCCCAGGTGCCGGTTGAGCTAGTGGCCAAAATCCACAGCTAGGCACTTAGTAAAAAACAGCTCTGTTTTCTTTCTGAAAATGTGATGTGTCCACGTCGTGTTTTGGGGCATATCCTGTCGCGGGCGCTAGGCCTACCCACACAAGTGAGGTACCATTTATATCGGGAGACTTGGGGGAACCCTGGGTGGAAGGAAATTTGTGGCTCCTCTCAGATTCCAGAACTTTCTGTCACCGAAATGACAGTAAAAAGTGTTTTTTTTTGCTAAATTTTGAGGTTTGCAAAGGATTCTGGGTAACAGAATCTGGTCAGAGCCCCACAAGTCACCCCATCTTGGATTTCCCTAGGTGTCTAGTTTTCAAAAATGAGCAGGTTTGCTAGGTTTCCCCAGGTGCCGGTTGAGCTAGAGGCCAAAATCCACAGCTAGGCACTTAGTAAAAAACAGCTCTGTTTTCTTTCTGAAAATGTGATGTGTCTACGTCGTGTTTTGGGGCATATCTTGCTGCGGGCGCTAGGCCTACCCACACAAGTGAGGTACCATTTTTATCGGGAGATTGGGGGAACGCTGGGTGAAAGGAAATTTGTGGCTCCTCTCAGATTCCAGAACTTTCTGTTGCCGAAATGACAGGAAAAAATGTTTTTTTTGCTAAATGTTGAGGCTTGCAAAGGATTCTAAGTAACAGAACGTAGTCAGAGCCCCACAAGTCACCCCATCTTGGATTCCCCTAGGTGTCTAGTTTAAAAAAATGTGCAGGTTTGCTAGGTTTCCCCAGGTGCCGGCTGAGCTAGAGGCCAAAATCCACAGCTAGGCACTTAGTAAAAACAGCTCTGTTTTCTTTCTGAAAATGTGATGTGTCCACGTCAGGTTTTGGGGCATATCCTGTCGCGGGTGCTAGGCCTACCCACACAAGTGAGGTACCATTTTTATCGGGAGACTTGGGGGAACCCTGGGTGGAAGGAAATTTGTGGCTCCTCTCAGATTCCAGAACTTTCTGTCACCGAAATGACAGGAAAAAGTGTTTTATTTTGCCAAATGTTGATGTTTGCAAAGGATTCTGGGTAACAGAATCTGGTCAGAGCCCCACAAGTCACCCCATCTTGGATTCCCCTAGGTGTCTAGTT
Source organism: Pleurodeles waltl (assembly GCF_031143425.1). Classification (NCBI taxonomy): domain Eukaryota; kingdom Metazoa; phylum Chordata; class Amphibia; order Caudata; family Salamandridae; genus Pleurodeles; species Pleurodeles waltl. The sequence continues at coordinate 820,156,952 of NC_090444.1, forward strand.
TTAAAAAATGTGCAGGTTTGCTAGGTTTCCCCAGGTGCCGGTTGAGCTAGAGGCCAAAATCCACAGCTAGGCACTTAGTAAAAAACAACTCTGCTTTCTTTCTGAAAATGTGATTTGTCCACGTCATGTTTTGGGGCATATCCTGTCGCGGGCGCTAGGCCTACCCACACAAGTGAGGTACCATTTTTATCGGGAGACTTGGGGGAACGCTGGGTGGAAGGAAATTTGTGGCTCCTCTCAGATTCCAGAACTTTCTGTCACTGAAATGGACAGAAAAAGTGTTTTTTTTGCCACATTTTGAGGTTTGCAAAGGATTCTGGGTAACAGAACCTGGTCAGAGCCCCACAAGTCACCCCATATTGGATTCCCCTAGGTGTCTAGTTTAAAAAAATGTGCAGGTTTGCTAGGTTTCCCCAGATGCCGGGTGAGCTAGAGGCCAAAATCCACAGCTAGGCACTTAGTAAAAACAGCTCTGTTTTCTTTCTGAAAATGTGATGTGTCCACGTCGTGTTTTTGGGCATATCCTGTCGCGGGCGCTAGGCCTACCCACACAAGTGAGGTACCATTTTTATCGGGAGACTTGGGGGAACGCTGGGTGGAAGGAAATTTGTGGCTCCTCTCAGATTCCAGAACTTTCTGTCACCGAAATGACAGGAAAAAGTGTTTTTTTTGCCAAATTTTGAGGTTTGCAAAGGATTCTGGGTAACAGAACCTGGTCAGAGCCCCACAAGTCACCCCATCTTGGATTCCCCTAGGTCTCTAGTTTTCAAAAATGCACAGGTTTGGTAGGTTTCCTTAGGTGCCGGCTGAGCTAGAGGCCAAAATCCACAGCTAGGCACTTAGTAAAATACAGCTCTGTTTTCTTTCTGAAAATGTGATGTGTCCACTTCGTGTTTTGGGGCATATCCTGTCGCGGGCGCTAGGCCTACCCACACCAGTGAGGTACCTTTTTTATCGGGAGACTTGGGGGAACTCTGGGTGGAAGGAAATTTGTGGCTCCTCTCTGATTCCAGAACTTTCTGTCACCGAAATGACAGGAAAAAGGGTTTTTTTTGCCAAATTTTGAGGTTTGCAAAGGATTATGGGTAACAGAACCTGGTCAGAGGCCCAGAAGTCACCCCATCTTGGATTCCCCTAGGTGTCTAGTTTTCAAAAATGTGCAGGTTTGCTAGGTTTCCCCAGGTGCCGGCTGAGCTAGAGGCCAAAATCCACAGCTAGGCACTTAGTAAAAAACAGCTCTGTTTTCTTTCTGAAAATGTGATGTGTCCACGTCGTGTTTTGGGGCATATCCTGTCGCGGGTGCTAGGCCTACCCACACAAGTGAGGTACCATTTTTATCGGGAGACTTGGGGGAACCCTGGGTGGAAGGAAATTTGTGGCTCCTCTCAGATTCCAGAACTTTCTGTCACCGAAATGACAGGAAAAAGAGTTGTTTTTTGCCAAATTATGAGGTTTGCAAAGGATTCTGGGTAACAGAACCTGGTCAGAGCCCCACAAGTTACCACATCTTGGATTCCCCTAGGTGTCATAGTTTTCAAAAATGCGAAGGTTTGCTAGGTTTCACCGGGTGCCGGCTGAGCTAGAGGCCAAAATCCACAGCTAGGCACTTAGTAAAAAACAGCTGTTTTCTTTCTGAAAATGTGATGTGTCCACGTCATGTTTTGGGGCATATCCTGTCGCAGGCGCTAGGCCTACCCACACAAGTGAGGTACCATTTTTATCGGGAGACTTGGGGGAACGCTGGGTGGAAGGAAATTTGTGGCTCCTCTCAGATTCCAGAACTTTCTGTCACCAAAATGACAGGAAAAAGTGTTTTTTTTGCTAAATTTTGAGGTTTGCAAAGGATTCTGGGTAACAGAACGTAGTCAGAGCCCCACAAGTCACCCCATCTTGGATTCCCCTAGGTGTCTAGTTTTCAAAAATGAGCAGGTTTGCTAGGTTTCCCCAGGTGCCGGTTGAGCTAGAGGCCAAAATCCACAGCTAGGCACTTAGTAAAAAACAGCTCTGTTTTCTTTCTGAAAATGTGATGTGTCTACGTCGTGTTTTGGGGCATATCTTGCTGCGGGCGCTAGGCCTACCCACACAAGTGAGGTACCATTTTTATCGGGAGATTGGGGGAACGCTGGGTGAAAGGAAATTTGTGGCTCCTCTCAGATTCCAGAACTTTCTGTCGCCGAAATGACAGGAAAAAGTGTTTTTTTTGCTAAATGTTGAGGCTTGCAAAGGATTCTAAGTAACAGAACGTAGTCAGAGCCCCACAAGTCACCCCATCTTGGATTCCCCTAGGTGTCTAGTTTAAAAAAATGTGCAGGTTTGCTAGGTTTCCCCAGGTGCCGGCTGAGCTAGAGGCCAAAATCCACAGCTAGGCACTTAGTAAAAACAGCTCTGTTTTCTTTCTGAAAATGTGTTGTGTCCACGTCAGGTTTTGGGGCATATCCTGTCGCGGGTGCTAGGCCTACCCACACAAGTGAGGTACCATTTTTATCGGGAGACTTGGGGGAACCCTGTGTGGAAGGAAATTTGTGGCTCCTCTCAGATTCCAGAACTTTCTGTCACCGAAATGACAGGAAAAAGTGTTTTATTTTGCCAAATTTTGATGTTTGCAAAGGATTCTGGGTAACAGAATCTGGTCAGAGCCCCACAAGTCACCCCCATCTTGAATTCCCCTAGGTGTCTAGTTTTAAAAAATGTGCAGGTTTCCTAGGTTTCCCCAGGTGCCGGTTGAGCTAGAGGCCAAAATCCACAGCTAGGCACTTAGTAAAAAACAACTCTGCTTTCTTTCTGAAAATGTGATTTGTCCACGTCATGTTTTGGGGCATATCCTGTCGCGGGCGCTAGGCCTACCCACACAAGTGAGGTACCATTTTTATCGGGAGACTTGGGGGAACGCTGGGTGGAAGGAAATTTGTGGCTCCTCTCAGATTCCAGAACTTTCTGTCACTGAAATGGACAGAAAAAGTGGTTTTTTTTGCCACATTTTGAGGTTTGCAAAGGATTCTGGGTAACAGAACCTGGTCAGAGCCCCACAAGTCACCCCATCTTGGATTCCCCTAGGTCTCTAGTTTTCACAAATGCACAGGTTTGGTAGGTTTCCTTAGGTGCCGGCTGAGCTAGAGGCCAAAATCCACAGCTAGGCACTTAGTAAAATACAGCTCTGTTTTATTTCTGAAAATGTGATGTGTCCACTTCGTGTTTTGGGGCATATCCTGTCGCGGGCGCTAGGCCTACCCACACCAGTGAGGTACCTTTTTTATCGGGAGACTTGGGGGAACGCTGGGTGGAAGGAAATTTGTGGCTCCTCTCTGATTCCAGAACTTTCTGTCACCGAAATGACAGGAAAAAGGTTTTTTTTTGCCAAATTTTGAGGTTTACAAAGGATTATGGGTAACAGAACCTGGTCAGAGCCCCAGAAGTCACCCCATCTTGGATTCCCCTAGGTGTCTAGTTTTCAAAAATGTGCAGGTTTGCTAGGTTTCCCCAGGTGCCGGCTGAGCTAGAGGCCAAAATCCACAGCTAGGCACTTAGTAAAAAACAGCTCTGTTTTCTTTCTGAAAATGTGATGTGTCCACGTCGTGTTTTGGGGCATATCCTGTCGCAGGTGCTAGGCCTACCCACACAAGTGAGGTACCATTTTTATCGGGAGACTTGGGGGAACCCTGGGTGGAAGGAAATTTGTGGCTCCTCTCAGATTCCAGAACTTTCTGTCACCGAAATGACAGGAAAAAGAGTTGTTTTTTGCCAAATTATGAGGTTTGCAAAGGATTCTGGGTAACAGAACCTGGTCAGAGCCCCACAAGTTACCACATCTTGGATTCCCCTAGGTGTCATAGTTTTCAAAAATGCGAAGGTTTGCTAGGTTTCACCGGGTGCCGGCTGAGCTAGAGGCCAAAATCCACAGCTAGGCACTTAGTAAAAAACAGCTGTTTTCTTTCTGAAAATGTGATGTGTCCACGTCATGTTTTGGGGCATATCCTGTCGCAGGCGCTAGGCCTACCCACACAAGTGAGGTACCATTTTTATCAGGAGACTTGGGGGAACGCTGGGTGGAAGGAAATTTGTGGCTCCTCTCAGATTCCAGAACTTTCTGTCACCAAAATGACAGGAAAAAGTGTTTTTTTTTGCTAAATTTTGAGGTTTGCAAAGGATTCTGGGTAACAGAACGTAGTCAGAGCCCCACAAGTCATCCCATCTTGGATTCCCCTAGGTGTCTAGTTTTCAAAAATGTGCAGGTTTGCTAGGTTTCCCCAGGTGCCGGCTGAGCTAGAGTCCAAAATCCACAGCTAGGCACTTAGTAAAAACAGCTCTGTTTTCTTTCTGAAAATGTGATGTGTCCACGTCGTGTTTTGGGGCATATCCTGTCGCGGGTGCTAGGCCTAACCACACAAGTGAGGTACCATTTTTATCGGGAGACTTGGGGGAACTCTGGGTGGAAGGAAATTTGTGGCTCCTCTCAGATTCCAGAACTTTCTGTCACCGAAATGACAAGAAAAAGTGTTTTTTTTGCCAAATTGTGAGGTTTGCAAAGGATTCTGGGTAACAGAACCCGGTCAGAGCCCCACAAGTCACCCCATCTTGGATTCCCCTAGGTCTCTAGTTTTCAAAAATGCACAAGTTTGGTAGGTTTCCTTAGGTGCCGGCTGAGCTAGAGGCCAAAATCCACAGCTAGGCACTTAGTAAAAAACAGCTCTGTTTTCTTTCTGAAAATGTGATGTGTCCACGTCGTGTTTTGGGGCATATCCTGTCGCGGGCGCTAGGCCTACCCACACAAGTGAGGTACCATTTTTATCGGGATACTTGGGGGAACGCTGGGTGGAAGGAAATTTGTGGCTCCTCTCAGATTCCAGAACTTTCTGTCACTGAAATGGACAGAAAAAGTGTTTTTTTTTTGCCACATTTTGAGGTTTGCAAAGGATTCTGGGTAACAGAACCTGGTCAGAGCCCCACAAGTCACCCCATCTTGGATTCCCCTAGGTGTCTAGTTTTAAAAAATGTGCAGGTTTGCTAGGTTTCCCCAGATGCCGGGTGAGCTAGAGGCCAAAATCCACAGCTAGGCACTTAGTAAAAACAGCTCTGTTTTCTTTCTGAAAATGTGATGTGTCCACGTCGTGTTTTTGGGCATATCCTGTCGCGGGCGCTAGGCCTACCCACACAAGTGAGGTACCATTTTTATCGGGAGACTTGGGGGAACACTGGGTGGAAGGAAATTTGTGGCTCCTCTCAGATTCCAGAACTTTCTGTCACCGAAATGACAGGAAAAAGTGTTTTTTTTGCCAAATTTTGAGGTTTGCAAAGGATTCTGGGTAACAGAACCTGGTCAGAGCCACACAAGTCACCCCATCTTGCATTCCCCTAGGTCTCTAGTTTTCAAAAATGCACAGGTTTGGTAGGTTTCCTTAGGTGCCGGCTGAGCTAGAGGCCAAAATCCACAGCTAGGCACTTAGTAAAAACAGCTCTGTTTTCTTTCTGAAAATGTAATGTGTCCACGTCGTGTTTTGGGGCATATCCTGTCGCGGGTGCTAGGCCTACCCACACAAGTGAGGTACCATTTTTATCGGGAGACTTGGGGGAACTCTGGGTGGAAGGAAATTTGTGGCTCCTCTCAGATTCCAGAACTTTCTGTCACCGAAATGACAAGAAAAAGTGTTTTTTTTTGCCAAATTTTGAGGTTTGCAAAGGATTCTGGGTAACAGAACCTGGTCAGAGCCCCACAAGTCACCCTATCTTGGATTCCTCTAGGTCTCTAGTTTTCAAAAATGCACAGGTTTGGTAGGTTTCCTTAGGTGCCGGCTGAGCTAGAGGCCAAAATCCACAGGTAGGCACTTAGTAAAAAACAGCTCTGTTTTCTTTCTGAAAATGTGATGTGTCCACGTCGTGTTTTGGGGCATATCCTGTCGCGGGCGCTAGACCTACCTACACAAGTGAGGTACCATTTATATCGGGAGACTTGGGGGAACCCTGGGTGGAAGGAAATTTGTGGCTCCTCTCAGATTCCAGAACTTTCTGTCACCGAAATGACAGTAAAAAGTGTTTTTTTTGCCAAATTTTGAGGTTTGCAAAGGATTCTGGGTAACAGAATCTGGTCAGAGCCCCACAAGTCACCCCATCTTGGATTTCCCTAGGTGTCTAGTTTTCAAAAATTAGCAGGTTTGCTAGGTTTCCCCAGGTGCCGGTTGAGCTAGAGGCCAAATTCCACAGCTAGGCACTTAGTAAAAAACAGCTCTGTTTTCTTTCTGAAAATGTGATGTGTCTACGTCGTGTTTTGGGGCATATCCTGCTGCGGTCGCTAGGCCTACCCACACAAGTGAGGTACCATTTTTATCGGGAGATTGGGGGAACGCTGGGTGAAAGGAAATTTGTGTCTCCTCTCAGATTCCAGAACTTTCTGTCACCGAAATGACAGGAAAAAGTGTTTTTTTTGCTAAATGTTGAGGCTTGCAAAGGATTCTAAGTAACAGAACCTAGTCAGAGCCCCACAAGTCACCCCATCTTGGATTCCCCTAGGTGTCTAGTTTAATAAAATGTGCAGGTTTGCTAGGTTTCCCCAGGTGCCGGCTGAGCTAGAGGCCAAAATCCACAGCTAGGCACTTAGTAAAAACAGCTCTGTTTTCTTTCTGAAAATGTGATGTGTCCACGTCAGGTTTTGGGGCATATCCTGTCGCGGGTGCTAGGCCTACCCACACAAGTGAGGTACCATTTTTATCGGGAGACTTGGGGGAACCCTGGGTGGAAGGAAATTTGTGGCTCCTCTCAGATTCCAGAACTTTCTGTCACCGAAATGACAGGAAAAAGTGTTTTTTTTGGCCAAATTTTGATGTTTGCAAAGGATTCTGGGTAACAGAATCTGGTCAGAGCCCCACAAGTCACCCCATCTTGGATTCCCCTAGGTGTCTAGTTTTAAAAAATGTGCAGGTTTGCTAGGTTTCCCCAGGTGCCGGTTGAGCAAGAGGCCAAAATCCACAGCTAGGAACTTAGTAAAAAACAACTCTGCTTTCTTTCTGAAAATGTGATTTGTCCACGTCATGTTTTGGGGCATATCCTGTCGCGGGCGCTAGGCCTACCCACACAAGTGAGGTACCATTTTTATCGGGAGACTTGGGGGAACGCTGGGTGGAAGGAAATTTGTGGCTCCTCTCAGATTCCAGAACTTTCTGTCACTGAAATGGACAGAAAAAGTGTTTTTTTTTTGCCACATTTTGAGGTTTGCAAAGGATTCTGGGTAACAGAACCTGGTCAGAGCCCCACAAGTCACCCCATCTTGGATTCCCCTAGGTGTCTAGTTTAAAAAAATGTGCAGGTTTGCTAGGTTTCCCCAGATGCCGGGTGAGCTAGAGGCCAAAATCCACAGCTAGGCACTTAGTAAAAACAGCTCTGTTTTCTTTCTGAAAATGTGATGTGTCCACGTCGTGTTTTTGGGCATATCCTGTCGCGGGCGCTAGGCCTACCCACACAAGTGAGGTACCATTTTTATCGGGAGACTTGGGGGAACGCTGGGTGGAAGGAAATTTGTGGCTCCTCTCAGATTCCAGAACTTTCTGTCACCGAAATGACAGGAAAAAGTGTTTTTTTTGCCAAATTTTGAGGTTTGCAAAGGATTCTGGGTAACAGAACCTGGTCAGAGCCCCACAAGTCACCCCATCTTGGATTCCCCTAGGTCTCTAGTTTTCAAAAATGCACAGGTTTGGTAGGTTTCCTTAGGTGCCGGCTGAGCTAGAGGCCAAAATCCACAGCTAGGCACTTAGTAAAAAACAGCTCTGTTTTCTTTCTGAAAATGTGATGTGTCCACGTCGTGTTTTGGGGCATATCCTGTCGCGGGCGCTAGGCCTACCCACACCAGTGAGGTACCTTTTTTATCGGGAGACTTGGGGGAACGCTGGGTGGAAGGAAATTTGTGGCTCCTCTCTGATTCCAGAACTTTCTGTCACCGAAATGACAGGAAAAAGGGTTTTTTTTGCCAAATTTTGAGGTTTACAAAGGATTATGGGTAACAGAACCTGGTCAGAGCCCCAGAAGTCACCCCATCTTGGATTCCCCTAGGTATCTAGTTTTAAAAAATGCACAGGTTTGGTAGGTTTCCTTAGGTGCCGGCTGAGCTAGAGGCCAAAATCCACAGCTAGGCACTTAGTAAAAAACAGCTCTGTTTTCTTTCTGAAAATGTGATGTGTCCACGTCGTGTTTTGGGGCATATCCTGTCACGGGTGCTAGGCCTACCCACACAAGTGAGGTACCATTTTTATCGGGAGACTTGGGGGAACTCTGGGTGGAAGGAAATTTGTGGCTCCTCTCAGATTCCAGAACTTTCTGTCACCGAAATGACAAGAAAAAGTGTTTTTTTTGCCAAATTTTGAGGTTTGCAAAGGATTCTGGGTAACAGAACCTGGTCAGAGCCCCACAAGTCACCCCATCTTGGATTCCCCTAGGTCTCTAGTTTTAAAAAATGCACAGGTTTGGTAGGTTTCCTTAGGTGCCGGCTGAGCTAGAGGTCAAAATCCACAGGTAGGCACTTAGTAAAAAACAGCTCTGTTTTCTTTCTGAAAATGTGATGTGTCCACGTCGTGTTTTGGGGCATATCCTGTCGCGGGCGCTAGACCTACCCACACAAGTGAGGTACCATTTATATCGGGAGACTTGGGGGAACCCTGGGTGGAAGGAAATTTGTGGCTCCTCTCAGATTCCAGAACTTTCTGTCACCGAAATGACAGTAAAAAGTGTTTTTTTTGCCAAATTTTGAGGTTTGCAAAGGATTCTGGGTAACAGAATCTGGTCAGAGCCCCACAAGTCACCCCATCTTGGATTTCCCTAGGTGTCTAGTTTTAAAAAATGAGCAGGTTTGCTAGGTTTCCCCAGGTGCCGGTTGAGCTAGAGGCCAAATTCCACAGCTAGGCACTTACTAAAAAACAGCTCTGTTTTCTTTCTGAAAATGTGATGTGTCTACGTCGTGTTTTGGGGCATATCCTGCTGCGGTCGCTAGGCCTACCCACACAAGTGAGGTACCATTTTTATCGGGAGATTGGGGGAACGCTGGGTGAAAGGAAATTTGTGTCTCCTCTCAGATTCCAGAACTTTCTGTCACCGAAATGACAGGAAAAAGTGTTTTTTTTGCTAAATGTTGAGGCTTGCAAAGGATTCTAAGTAACAGAACGTAGTCAGAGCCCCACAAGTCACCCCATCTTGGATTCCCCTAGGTGTCTAGTTTTAAAAAATGTGCAGGTTTGCTAGGTTTCCCCAGATGCCGGGTGAGCTAGAGGCCAAAATCCACAGCTAGGCACTTAGTAAAAACAGCTCTGTTTTCTTTCTGAAAATGTGATGTGTCCACGTCAGGTTTTGGGGCATATCCTGTCGCGGGTGCTAGGCCTACCCACACAAGTGAGGTACCATTTTTATCGGGAGACTTGGGGGAACCCTGGGTGGAAGGAAATTTGTGGCTCCTCTCAGATTCCAGAACTTTCTGTCACCGAAATGACAGGAAAAAGAGTTGTTTTTTGCCAAATTATGAGGTTTGCAAAGGATTCTGGGTAACAGAACCTGGTCAGAGCCCCACAAGTTACCACATCTTTGATTCCCCTAGGTGTCATAGTTTTCAAAAATGCGAAGGTTTGCTAGGTTTCACCGGGTGCCGGCTGAGCTAGAGGCCAAAATCCACAGCTAGGCACTTAGTAAAAAACAGCTGTTTTCTTTCTGAAAATGTGATGTGTCCACGTCATGTTTTGGGGCATATCCTGTCGCGGGTGCTAGGCCTACCACACAAGTGAGGTACCATTTTTATCGGGAGACTTGGGGGAACTCTGGGTGGAAGGAAATTTGTGGCTCCTCTCAGATTCCAGAACTTTCTGTCACCGAAATGACAAGAAAAAGTGTTTTTTTTGCCAAATTGTGAGGTTTGCAAAGGATTCTGGGTAACAGAATCTGGTCAGAGCCCCACAAGTCACCCCATCTTGGATTTCCCTAGGTGTCTAGCTTTAAAAAATGTGCAGGTTTGCTAGGTTTCCCCAGGTGCCGGTTGAGCTAGAGGCCAAAATCCACAGCTAGGCACTTAGTAAAAAACAGCTCTATTTTCTTTCTGAAAATGTGATGTGTCTACGTAGTGTTTTGGGGCATATCCTGCTGCGGGCGCTAGGCCTACCCACACAAGTGAGGTACCATTTTTATCGGGAGACTTGGGGGAACGCTGGGTGGAAGGAAATTTGTGACTCCTCTCAGATTCCAGAACTTTCTGTCACCGAAATGATAGGAAAAAGTGTTTTTTTTGCTAAATGTTGAGGCTTGCAAAGGATTCTGGGTAACAGAACGTAGTCAGAGCCCCACAAGTCACCCCATCTTGGATTCCCCTAGGTGTCTAGTTTAAAAAAATGTGCAGGTTTGCTAGGTTTCCCCAGGAGCCGGCTGAGCTAGAGGCCAAAATCCACAGCTAGGCACTTAGTAAAAACAGCTCTGTTTTCTTTCTGAAAATGTGATGTGTCCACGTCAGGTTTTGGGGCATATCCTGTCGCGGGTGCTAGGCCTACCCACACAAGTGAGGTACCATTTTTATCGGGAGACTTGGGGGAACCCTGGGTGGAAGGATATTTGTGGCTCCTCTCAGATTCCAGAACTTTCTGTCACCGAAATGACAGGAAAAAGTGTTTTTTTTTGCCAAATGTTGATGTTTGCAAAGGATTCTGGGTAACAGAATCTGGTCAGAGCCCCAAAAGTCACCCCATCTTGGATTCCCCTAGGTGTCTAGTTTTAAAAAAGTTGCAGGTTTGCTAGGTTTCCCCAGGTGCCAGTTGAGCTAGAGGCCAAAATCCACAGCTAGGCACTTAGTAAAAAACAACTCTGCTTTCTTTCTGAAAATGTGATTTGTCCACGTCATGTTTTGGGGCATATCCTGTCGCGGGCTCTAGGCCTACCCACACAAGTGAGGTACCATTTTTATCGGGAGACTTGGGGGAACGCTGGGTGGAAGGAAATTTGTGGCTCCTCTCAGATTCCAGAACTTTCTGTCACTGAAATGGACAGAAAAAGTGTTTTTTTTTTTGCCACATTTTGAGGTTTGCAAAGGATTCTGGGTAACAGAACCTGGTCAGAGCCCCACAAGTCACCCCATCTTGGATTCCCCTAGGTCTCTAGTTTTAAAAAATGCACAGGTTTGGTAGGTTTCCTTAGGTGCCGGCTGAGCTAGAGGCCAAAATCCACTGCTAGGCACTTAGTAAAAAACAGCTCTGTTTTCTTTCTGAAAATGTGATGTGTCCACGTCGTGTTTTGGGGCATATCCTGTCGTGGGCGCTAGACCTACCCACACAAGTGAGGTACCATTTATATCGGGAGACTTGGGGGAACCCTGGGTGGAAGGAAATTTGTGGCTCCTCTCAGATTCCAGAACTTTCTGTCACCGAAATGACAGTAAAAAGTGTTTTTTTTGCCAACTTTTGAGGTTTGCAAAGGATTCTGGGTAACAGAATCTGGTCAGAGCCCCACAAGTCACCCCATCTTGGATTTCCCTAGGTGTCTAGTTTTAAAAAATGTGCAGGTTTGCTAGGTTTACCCAGGTGCCGGTTGAGCTAGAGGCCAAAATCCACAGCTAGGCACTTAGTAAAAAACAGCTCTGTTTTCTTTCTGAAAATGTGATGTGTCTACGTCGTGTTTTGGGGCATATCCTGCTGCGGGCGCTAGGCCTACCCACACAAGTGAGGTACCATTTTTATCGGGAGATTGGGGGAACCCTGGGTGAAAGGAAATTTGTGGCTCCTCTCAGATTCCAGAACTTTCTGTCACCGAAATGACAGGAAAAAGTGTTTTTTTTGCTAAATGTTGAGGCTTGCAAAGGATTCTAAGTAACAGAACGTAGTCAGAGCCCCACAAGTCACCCCATCTTGGATTCCCCTAGGTGTCTAGTTTAAAAAAATTTGCAGGTTTGCTAGGTTTCCCCAGGTGCCGGCTGAGCTAGAGGCCAAAATCCACAGCAAGGCACTTAGTAAAAACAGCTCTGTTTTCTTTCTGAAAATGTGATGTGTCCACGTCAGGTTTTGGGGCATATCCTGTCGCGGGTGCTAGGCCTACCCACACAAGTGAGGTACCATTTTTATCGGGAGACTTGGGGGAACCCTGGGTGGAAGGAAATTTGTGGCTCCTCTCAGATTCCAGAACTTTCTGTCACTGAAATGGACAGAAAAAGTGTTTTTTTTTGCCACATTTTGAGGTTTGCAAAGGATTCTGGGTAACAGAACCTGGTCAGAGCCCCACAAGTCACCCCATCTTGGATTCCCCTAGGTGTCTAGTTTAAAAAAATGTGCAGGTTTGCTAGGTTTCCCCAGATGCCGGGTGAGCTAGAGGCCAAAATCCACAGCTAGGCACTTAGTAAAAACAGCTCTGTTTTCTTTCTGAAAATGTGATTTGTCCACGTCGTGTTTTTGGGCATATCCTGTCGCGGGCGCTAGGCCTACCCACACAAGTGAGGTACCATTTTTATCGGGAGACTTGGGGGAACGCTGGGTGGAAGGAAATTTGTGGCTCCTCTCAGATTCCAGAACTTTCTGTCACCGAAATGACAGGAAAAAGTGTTTTTTTTTGCCAAATTTTGAGGTTTGCAAAGGATTCTGGGTAACAGAACCTGGTCAGAGCCCCACAAGTCACCCCATCTTGGATTCCCCCTAGGTCTCTAGTTTTCAGAAATGCACAGGTTTGGTAGGTTTCCTTAGGTGCCGGCTGAGCTAGAGGCCAAAATCCACAGCTAGGCACTTAGTAAAAAACAGCTCTGTTTTCTTTCTGAAAATGTGATGTGTCCACGTCGTGTTTTGGGGCATATCCTGTCGCGGGTGCTAGGCCTACCCACACAAGTGAGGTACCATTTTTATCAGGAGACTTGGGGGAACTCTGGGTGGATGGAAATTTGTGGCTCCTCTCAGATTCCAGAACTTTCTGTCACCGAAATGACAAGAAAAAGTGTTTTTTTTGCCAAATTTTGAGGTTTGCAAAGGATTCTGGGTAACAGAACCTGGTCAGAGCCCCACAAGTCACCCCATCTTGGATTCCCCTAGGTCTCTAGTTTTAAAAAATGCACAGGTTTGGTAGGTTTCCTTAGGTGCCGGCTGACCTAGAGGCCAAAATCCACAGCTAGGCACTTAGTAAAAAACAGCTCTGTTTTCTTTCTGAAAATGTGATGTGTCCACGTCGTGTTTTGGGGCATATCCTGTCGTGGCGCTAGACCTACCCACACAAGTGAGGTACCATTTATATCGGGAGACTTGGGGGAACCCTGGGTGGAAGGAAATTTGTGGCTCCTCTCAGATTCCAGAACTTTCTGTCACCGAAATGACAGTGAAAAGTGTTTTTTTTGCCAACTTTTGAGGTTTGCAAAGGATTCTGGGTAACAGAATCTGGTCAGAGCCCCACAAGTCACCCCATCTTGGATTTCCCTAGGTGTATAGTTTTAAAAAATGTGCAGGTTTGCTAGGTTTACCCAGGTGCCGGTTGAGCTAGAGGCCAAAATCCACAGCTAGGCACTTAGTAAAAAACAGCTCTGTTTTCTTTCTGAAAATGTGATGTGTCTACGTTGTGTTTTGGGGCATATCCTGCTATGGGCGCTAGGCCTACCCACACAAGTGAGGTACCATTTTTATCGGGAGATTGGGGCAACGCTGGGTGAAAGGAAATTTGTGGCTCCTCTCAGATTCCAGAACTTTCTGTCACCGAAATGACAGGAAAAAGTGTTTTTTTTGCTAAATGTTGAGGCTTGCAAAGGATTCTAAGTAACAGAACGTAGTCAGAGCCCCACAAGTCACCCCATCTTGGATTCCCCTAGGTGTCTAGTTTAAAAAAATGTGCAGGTTTGCTAGGTTTCCCCAGGTGCCGGCTGAGCTAGAGGCCAAAATACACAGCAAGGCACTTAGTAAAAACAGCTCTGTTTTCTTTCTGAAAATGTGATGTGTCCATGTCAGGTTTTGGGGCATATCCTGTCGCGGGTGCTAGGCCTACCCACACAAGTGAGGTACCATTTTTATCGGGAGACTTGGGGGAACCCTGGGTGGAAGGAAATTTGTGGCTCCTCTCAGATTCCAGAACTTTCTGTCACTGAAATGGACAGAAAAAGTGTTTTTTTTTTGCCACATTTTGAGGTTTGCAAAGGATTCTGGGTAACAGAACCTGGTCAGAGCCCCACAAGTCACCCCATCTTGGATTCCCCTAGGTGTCTAGTTTAAAAAAATGTGCAGGTTTGCTAGGTTTCCCCAGATGCCGGGTGAGCTAGAGGCCAAAATCCACAGCTAGGCACTTAGTAAAAACAGCTCTGTTTTCTTTCTGAAAATGTGATGTGTCCACGTCGTGTTTTTGGGCATATCCTGTCGCGGGCGCTAGGCCTACCCACACAAGTGAGGTACCATTTTTATCGGGAGACTTGGGGGAACGCTGGGTGGAAGGAAATTTGTGGCTCCTCTCAGATTCCAGAACTTTCTGTCACCGAAATGACAGGAAAAAGTGTTTTTTTTGCCAAATTTTGAGGTTTGCAAAGGATTCTGGGTAACAGAACCTGGTCAGAGCCCCACAAGTCACCCCATCTTGGATTCCCCTAGGTCTCTAGTTTTCAAAAATGCACAGGTTTGGTAGGTTTCCTTAGGTGCCGGCTGAGCTAGAGGCCAAAATCCACAGCTAGGCACTTAGTAAAAAACAGCTCTGTCTTCTTTCTGAAAATGTGATGTGTCCACGTCGTGTTTTGGGGCATATCCTGTCGCGGGCGCTAGACCTACCCACACAAGTGAGGTACCATTTATATCGGGAGACTTGGGGGAACCCTGGGTGGAAAGAAATTTGTGGCTCCTCTCAGATTCCAGAACTTTCTCTCACCGAAATGACAGTAAAAAGTGTTTTTTTTGCCAAATTTTGAGGTTTGCAAAGGATTATGGGTAACAGAATCTGGTCAGAGCCCCACAAGTCACCCCATCTTGGATTTCCCTAGGTGTCTAGTTTTAAAAAATGTGCAGGTTTGCTAGGTTTCCCCAGGTGCCGGTTGAGCTAGAGGCCAAAATCCACAGCTAGGCACTTAGTAAAAAACAGCTCTGTTTTCTTTCTGTAAATGTGATGTGTCTACGTCGTGTTTTGGGGCATATCCTGCTGCGGGCGCTAGGCCTACCCACACAAGTGAGGTACCATTTTTATCGGGAGACTTGGGGGAACGCTGGGTGGAAGGAAATTTGTGGCTCCTCTCAGATTCCAGAACTTTCTGTCACCGAAATGACAGGAAAAAGTGTTTTTTTTTGCCAAATTTTGATGTTTGCAAAGGATTCTGGGTAACAGAATCTGGTCAGAGCCCCACAAGTCACCCCATCTTGGATTCCCCTAGGTGTCTAGTTTTAAAAAATGTGCAGGTTTGCTAGGTTTCCCCAGGTGCCGGTTGAGCTAGAGGCCAAAATCCACAGCTAGGCACTTAGTAAAAAACAACTCTGCTTTCTTTCTGAAAATGTGATTTGTCCACGTCATGTTTTGGGGCATATCCTGTCGCGGGCGCTAGGCCTACCCACACAAGTGAGGTACCATTTTTATCGGGAGACTTGGGGAACGCTGGGTGGAAGCCAATTTGTGGCTCCTCTGAGATTCCAGAACTTTCTGTCACTGAAATGGACAGAAAAAGTGTTTTTTTTTGCCACATTTTGAGGTTTGCAAAGGATTCTGGGAAACAGAACCTGGTCAGAGCCCCACAAGTCACCCCATCTTGGATTCCCCTAGGTGTCTAGTTTTAAAAAATGTGCAGGTTTGCTAGGTTTCCCCAGATGCCGGGTGAGCTAGAGGCCAAAATCCACAGCTAGGCACTTAGTAAAAACAGCTCTGTTTTCTTTCTGAAAATGTGATGTGTCCACGTCGTGTTTTTGGGCATATCCTGTCGCGGGCGCTAGGCCTACCCACAGAAGTGAGGTACCATTTTTATCGGGAGACTTGGGGGAACCCTGGGTGGAAGGAAATTTGTGGCTCCTCTCAGATTCCAGAACTTTCTGTCACTGAAATGACAGGAAAAAGTGTTTTTTTGGCCACATTTTGAGGTTTGCAAAGGATTCTGGGTAACAGAACCTGGTCAGAGCCCCACAAGTTACCCCATCTTGGATTCCCCTAGGTGTCATAGTTTTCAAAAATGCAAAGGTTTGCTAGGTTTCCCCAGGTGCCGGCTGAGCTAGAGGCCAAAATCCACAGCTAGGCACTTAGTAAAAAACAGCTGTTTTCTTTCTGAAAATGTGATGTGTCCACGTCATGTTTTGGGGCATATCCTTTCGCAGGCGCTAGGCCTACCCACACAAGTGAGGTACCATTTTTATGGGGAGACTTGGGGGAACGCTGGGTGGAAGGAAATTTGTGGCTCCTCTCAGATTCCAGAACTTTCTGTCACCGAAATGACAGGAAAAGGTGTTTTTTTTTGCTAAATTTTGAGGTTTGCAAAGGATTCTGGGTAACAGAACGTAGTCAGAGCTCCACAAGTCACCCCATCTTGGATTCCCCTAGGTGTCTAGTTTTAAAAAATGTGCAGGTTTGCTAGGTTTCCCCAGGTGCCGGCTGAGCTAGAGTCCAAAATCCACAGCTAGGCACTTAGTAAAAACAGCTCTGTTTTCTTTCTGAAAATGTGATGTGTCCACGTCGTGTTTTGGGGCATATCCTGTCGCAGGTGCTAGGCCTACCCACACAAGTGAGGTACCATTTTTATCGGGAGACTTGGGGGAACTCTGGGTGGAAGGAAATTTGTGGCTCCTCTCAGATTCCAGAACTTTCTGTCACCGAAATGACAAGAAAAAGTGTTTTTTTTGCCAAATTGTGAGGTTTGCAAAGGATTCTGGGTAACAGAACCTGGTCAGAGCCCAACAAGTCACCCCATCTTGGATTCCCCTAGGTCTCTAGTTTTAAAAAATGCACAGGTTTGGTAGGTTTCCTTAGGTGCCGGCTGAGCTAGAGGCCAAAATCCACAGCTAGGCACTTAGTTAAAAACAGCTCTGTTTTCTTTATGAAAATGTGATGTGTCCACGTCGTGTTTTGGGGCATATCCTGTCGCGGGCGCTAGACCTACCCACACAAGTGAGGAACCATTTATATCGGGATACTTGGGGGAACCCTGGGTGGAAGGAAATTTGTGGCTCCTCTCAGATTCCAGAACTTTCTGTCACCGAAATGACAGTAAAAAGTGTTTTTTTTGCCAAATTTTGAGGTTTGCAAAGGATTCTGGGTAACAGAATCTGGTCAGAGCCCCACAAGTCACCCCATCTTGGATTTCCCTAGGTGTCTAGTTTTCAAAAATGTGCAGGTTTGCTAGGTTTCCCCAGGTGCCGGTTGAGCTAGAGGCCAAAATCCACAGCTAGGCACTTAGTAAAAAACAGCTCTGTTTTCTTTCTGAAAATGTGATGTGTCTACGTCGTGTTTTGGGGCATATCCTGCTGGGGGCGGTAGGCCTACCCACACAAGTGAGGTACCATTTTTATCGGGAGACTTGGGGGAACGCTGGGTGGAAGGAAATTTGTGGCTCCTCTCAGATTCCAGAACTTTCTGTCACCGAAATGACAGGAAAAAGTGTTTTTTTTGCTAAATGTTGAGGCTTGCAAAGGATTCTGGGTAACAGAACGTAGTCAGAGCCCCACAAGTCACCCCATCTTGGATTCCCCTAGGTGTCTAGTTTAAAAAAATGTGCAGGTTTAATAGGTTTCCCCAGGTGCCGGCTGAGCTAGAGGCCAAAATCCACAGCTAGGCACTTAGTAAAAACAGCTCTGTTTTCTTTCTGAAAATGTGATGTGTCCACGTCAGGTTTTGGGGCATATCCTGTCGCGGGTGCTAGGCCTACCCACACAAGTGAGGTACCATTTTTATCGGGAGACTTGGGGGAACCCTGGGTGGAAGGAAATTTGTGGCTCCTCTCAGATTCCAGAACTTTCTGTCACCGAAATGACAGGAAAAAGTGTTTTTTTTTGCCAAATTTTGATGTTTGCAAAGGATTCTGGGTAACAGAATCTGGTCAGAGCCCCACAAGTCACCCCATCTTGGATTCCCCTAGGTGTCTAGTTTTAAAAAATGTGCAGGTTTGCTAGGTTTCCCCAGGTGCCGGTTGAGCTAGAGGCCAAAATCCACAGCTAGGCACTTAGTAAAAAACAACTCTGCTTTCTTTCTGAAAATGTGATTTGTCCATGTCATGTTTTGGGGCATATCCTGTCGCGGGCGCTAGGCCTACCCACACAAGTGAGGTACCATTTTTATCGGGAGACTTGGGGGAACGCTGGGTGGAAGGAAATTTGTGGCTCCTCTCAGATTCCAGAACTTTCTGTCACTGAAATGGACAGAAAAATATTTTTTTTTGCCACATTTTGAGGTTTGCAAAGGATTCTGGGTAACAGAACCTGGTCAGAGCCCCACAAGTCACCCCATCTTGGATTCCCCTAGGTGTCTAGTTTTAAAAAATGTGCAGGTTTGCTAGGTTTCCCCAGGTGCCGGTTGAGCTAGAGGCCAAAATCCACAGCTAGGCACTTAGTAAAAAACAACTCTGCTTTCTTTCTGAAAATGTGATTTGTCCACGTCATGTTTTGGGGCATATCCTGTCGCGGGCGCTAGGCCTACCCACACAAGTGAGGTACCATTTTTATCGGGAGACTTGGGGGAACCCTGGGTGGAAGGAAATTTGTGGCTCCTCTCAGATTCCAGAACTTTCTGTCACCGAAATGACAGGAAAAAGAGTTGTTTTTTGCCAAATTATGAGGTTTGCAAAGGATTCTGGGTAACAGAACCTGGTCAGAGCCCCACAAGTTACCACATCTTGGATTCCCCTAGGTGTCATAGTTTTCAAAAATGCGAAGGTTTGCTAGGTTTCACCGGGTGCCGGCTGAGCTATAGGCCAAAATCCACAGCTAGGCTCTTAGTAAAAAACAGCTGTTTTCTTTCTGAAAATGTGATGTGTCCACGTCATGTTTTGGGGCATATCCTGTCGCAGGCGCTAGGCCTACCCACACAAGTGAGGTACCATTTTTATCGGGAGACTTGGGGGAACGCTGGGTGGAAGGAAATTTGTGGCTCCTCTCAGATTCCAGAACTTTCTGTCACCGAAATGACAGTAAAAAGTGTTTTTTTTGCCAAATTTTGAGGTTTGCAAAGGATTCTGGGTAACAGAATCTGGTCAGAGCCCTACAAGTCACCCCATCTTGGATTTCCCTAGGTGTCTAGTTTTCAAAAATGTGCAGGTTTGCTAGGTTTCCCCAGGTGCCGGTTGAGCTAGAGGCCAAAATCCACAGCTAGGCACTTAGTAAAAACAGCTCTGTTTTCTTTCTGAAAATGTGATGTGTCTACGTCGTGTTTTGGGGCATATCCTGCTGGGGGCGGTAGGCCTACCCACCCAAGTGAGGTACCATTTTTATCGGGAGACTTGGGGGAACGCTGGGAGGAAGGAAATTTGTGGCTCCTCTCAGATTCCAGAACTTTCTGTCACCGAAATGACAGGAAAAAGTGTTTTTTTTGCTAAATGTTGAGGCTTGCAAAGGATTCTGGGTAACAGAACGTAGTCAGAGCCCCACAAGTCACCCCATCTTGGATTCCCCTAGGTGTCTAGTTTAAAAAAATGTGCAGGTTTAATAGGTTTCCCCAGGTGCCGGCTGAGCTAGAGGCCAAAATCCACAGCTAGGCACTTAGTAAAAACAGCTCTGTTTTCTTTCTGAAAATGTGATGTGTCCACGTCAGGTTTTGGGGCATATCCTGTCGCGGGTGCTAGGCCTACCCACACAAGTGAGGTACCATTTTTATCGGGAGACTTGGGGGAACCCTGGGTGGAAGGAAATTTGTGGCTCCTCTCAGATTCCAGAACTTTCTGTCACCGAAATGACAGGAAAAAGTGTTTTTTTTTGCCAAATTTTGATGTTTGCAAAGGATTCTGGGTAACAGAATCTGGTCAGAGCCCCACAAGTCACCCCATCTTGGATTCCCCTAGGTGTCTAGTTTTAAAAAATGTGCAGGTTTGCTAGGTTTCCCCAGGTGCCGGTTGAGCTAGAGGCCAAAATCCACAGCTAGGCACTTAGTAAAAAACAACTCTGCTTTCTTTCTGAAAATGTGATTTGTCCACGTCATGTTTTGGGGCATATCCTGTCGCGGGCGCTAGGCCTACCCACACAAGTGAGGTACCATTTTTATCGGGAGACTTGGGGAACGCTGGGTGGAAGCCAATTTGTGGCTCCTCTGAGATTCCAGAACTTTCTGTCACTGAAATGGACAGAAAAAGTGTTTTTTTTTGCCACATTTTGAGGTTTGCAAAGGATTCTGGGAAACAGAACCTGGTCAGAGCCCCACAAGTCACCCCATCTTGGATTCCCCTAGGTGTCTAGTTTTAAAAAATGTGCAGGTTTGCTAGGTTTCCCCAGATGCCGGGTGAGCTAGAGGCCAAAATCCACAGCTAGGCACTTAGTAAAAACAGCTCTGTTTTCTTTCTGAAAATGTGATGTGTCCACGTCGTGTTTTTGGGCATATCCTGTCGCGGGCGCTAGGCCTACCCACAGAAGTGAGGTACCATTTTTATCGGGAGACTTGGGGGAACCCTGGGTGGAAGGAAATTTGTGGCTCCTCTCAGATTCCAGAACTTTCTGTCACTGAAATGACAGGAAAAAGTGTTTTTTTGGCCACATTTTGAGGTTTGCAAAGGATTCTGGGTAACAGAACCTGGTCAGAGCCCCACAAGTTACCCCATCTTGGATTCCCCTAGGTGTCATAGTTTTCAAAAATGCAAAGGTTTGCTAGGTTTCCCCAGGTGCCGGCTGAGCTAGAGGCCAAAATCCACAGCTAGGCACTTAGTAAAAAACAGCTGTTTTCTTTCTGAAAATGTGATGTGTCCACGTCATGTTTTGGGGCATATCCTTTCGCAGGCGCTAGGCCTACCCACACAAGTGAGGTACCATTTTTATGGGGAGACTTGGGGGAACGCTGGGTGGAAGGAAATTTGTGGCTCCTCTCAGATTCCAGAACTTTCTGTCACCGAAATGACAGGAAAAGGTGTTTTTTTTTGCTAAATTTTGAGGTTTGCAAAGGATTCTGGGTAACAGAACGTAGTCAGAGCTCCACAAGTCACCCCATCTTGGATTCCCCTAGGTGTCTAGTTTTAAAAAATGTGCAGGTTTGCTAGGTTTCCCCAGGTGCCGGCTGAGCTAGAGTCCAAAATCCACAGCTAGGCACTTAGTAAAAACAGCTCTGTTTTCTTTCTGAAAATGTGATGTGTCCACGTCGTGTTTTGGGGCATATCCTGTCGCAGGTGCTAGGCCTACCCACACAAGTGAGGTACCATTTTTATCGGGAGACTTGGGGGAACTCTGGGTGGAAGGAAATTTGTGGCTCCTCTCAGATTCCAGAACTTTCTGTCACCGAAATGACAAGAAAAAGTGTTTTTTTTGCCAAATTGTGAGGTTTGCAAAGGATTCTGGGTAACAGAACCTGGTCAGAGCCCAACAAGTCACCCCATCTTGGATTCCCCTAGGTCTCTAGTTTTAAAAAATGCACAGGTTTGGTAGGTTTCCTTAGGTGCCGGCTGAGCTAGAGGCCAAAATCCACAGCTAGGCACTTAGTTAAAAACAGCTCTGTTTTCTTTATGAAAATGTGATGTGTCCACGTCGTGTTTTGGGGCATATCCTGTCGCGGGCGCTAGACCTACCCACACAAGTGAGGAACCATTTATATCGGGATACTTGGGGGAACCCTGGGTGGAAGGAAATTTGTGGCTCCTCTCAGATTCCAGAACTTTCTGTCACCGAAATGACAGTAAAAAGTGTTTTTTTTGCCAAATTTTGAGGTTTGCAAAGGATTCTGGGTAACAGAATCTGGTCAGAGCCCCACAAGTCACCCCATCTTGGATTTCCCTAGGTGTCTAGTTTTCAAAAATGTGCAGGTTTGCTAGGTTTCCCCAGGTGCCGGTTGAGCTAGAGGCCAAAATCCACAGCTAGGCACTTAGTAAAAAACAGCTCTGTTTTCTTTCTGAAAATGTGATGTGTCTACGTCGTGTTTTGGGGCATATCCTGCTGGGGGCGGTAGGCCTACCCACACAAGTGAGGTACCATTTTTATCGGGAGACTTGGGGGAACGCTGGGTGGAAGGAAATTTGTGGCTCCTCTCAGATTCCAGAACTTTCTGTCACCGAAATGACAGGAAAAAGTGTTTTTTTTGCTAAATGTTGAGGCTTGCAAAGGATTCTGGGTAACAGAACGTAGTCAGAGCCCCACAAGTCACCCCATCTTGGATTCCCCTAGGTGTCTAGTTTAAAAAAATGTGCAGGTTTAATAGGTTTCCCCAGGTGCCGGCTGAGCTAGAGGCCAAAATCCACAGCTAGGCACTTAGTAAAAACAGCTCTGTTTTCTTTCTGAAAATGTGATGTGTCCACGTCAGGTTTTGGGGCATATCCTGTCGCGGGTGCTAGGCCTACCCACACAAGTGAGGTACCATTTTTATCGGGAGACTTGGGGGAACCCTGGGTGGAAGGAAATTTGTGGCTCCTCTCAGATTCCAGAACTTTCTGTCACCGAAATGACAGGAAAAAGTGTTTTTTTTTGCCAAATTTTGATGTTTGCAAAGGATTCTGGGTAACAGAATCTGGTCAGAGCCCCACAAGTCACCCCATCTTGGATTCCCCTAGGTGTCTAGTTTTAAAAAATGTGCAGGTTTGCTAGGTTTCCCCAGGTGCCGGTTGAGCTAGAGGCCAAAATCCACAGCTAGGCACTTAGTAAAAAACAACTCTGCTTTCTTTCTGAAAATGTGATTTGTCCATGTCATGTTTTGGGGCATATCCTGTCGCGGGCGCTAGGCCTACCCACACAAGTGAGGTACCATTTTTATCGGGAGACTTGGGGGAACGCTGGGTGGAAGGAAATTTGTGGCTCCTCTCAGATTCCAGAACTTTCTGTCACTGAAATGGACAGAAAAATATTTTTTTTTGCCACATTTTGAGGTTTGCAAAGGATTCTGGGTAACAGAACCTGGTCAGAGCCCCACAAGTCACCCCATCTTGGATTCCCCTAGGTGTCTAGTTTTAAAAAATGTGCAGGTTTGCTAGGTTTCCCCAGGTGCCGGTTGAGCTAGAGGCCAAAATCCACAGCTAGGCACTTAGTAAAAAACAACTCTGCTTTCTTTCTGAAAATGTGATTTGTCCACGTCATGTTTTGGGGCATATCCTGTCGCGGGCGCTAGGCCTACCCACACAAGTGAGGTACCATTTTTATCGGGAGACTTGGGGGAACCCTGGGTGGAAGGAAATTTGTGGCTCCTCTCAGATTCCAGAACTTTCTGTCACCGAAATGACAGGAAAAAGAGTTGTTTTTTGCCAAATTATGAGGTTTGCAAAGGATTCTGGGTAACAGAACCTGGTCAGAGCCCCACAAGTTACCACATCTTGGATTCCCCTAGGTGTCATAGTTTTCAAAAATGCGAAGGTTTGCTAGGTTTCACCGGGTGCCGGCTGAGCTATAGGCCAAAATCCACAGCTAGGCACTTAGTAAAAAACAGCTGTTTTCTTTCTGAAAATGTGATGTGTCCACGTCATGTTTTGGGGCATATCCTGTCGCAGGCGCTAGGCCTACCCACACAAGTGAGGTACCATTTTTATCGGGAGACTTGGGGGAACGCTGGGTGGAAGGAAATTTGTGGCTCCTCTCAGATTCCAGAACTTTCTGTCACCGAAATGACAGTAAAAAGTGTTTTTTTTGCCAAATTTTGAGGTTTGCAAAGGATTCTGGGTAACAGAATCTGGTCAGAGCCCTACAAGTCACCCCATCTTGGATTTCCCTAGGTGTCTAGTTTTCAAAAATGTGCAGGTTTGCTAGGTTTCCCCAGGTGCCGGTTGAGCTAGAGGCCAAAATCCACAGCTAGGCACTTAGTAAAAACAGCTCTGTTTTCTTTCTGAAAATGTGATGTGTCTACGTCGTGTTTTGGGGCATATCCTGCTGGGGGCGGTAGGCCTACCCACCCAAGTGAGGTACCATTTTTATCGGGAGACTTGGGGGAACGCTGGGTGGAAGGAAATTTGTGGCTCCTCTCAGATTCCAGAACTTTCTGTCACCGAAATGACAGGAAAAAGTGTTTTTTTTGCTAAATGTTGAGGCTTGCAAAGGATTCTGGGTAACAGAACGTAGTCAGAGCCCCACAAGTCACCCCATCTTGGATTCCCCTAGGTGTCTAGTTTAAAAAAATGTGCAGGTTTAATAGGTTTCCCCAGGTGCCGGCTGAGCTAGAGGCCAAAATCCACAGCTAGGCACTTAGTAAAAACAGCTCTGTTTTCTTTCTGAAAATGTGATGTGTCCACGTCAGGTTTTGGGGCATATCCTGTCGCGGGTGCTAGGCCTACCCACACAAGTGAGGTACCATTTTTATCGGGAGACTTGGGGGAACCCTGGGTGGAAGGAAATTTGTGGCTCCTCTCAGATTCCAGAACTTTCTGTCACCGAAATGACAGGAAAAAGTGTTTTTTTTTGCCAAATTTTGATGTTTGCAAAGGATTCTGGGTAACAGAATCTGGTCAGAGCCCCACAAGTCACCCCATCTTGGATTCCCCTAGGTGTCTAGTTTTAAAAAATGTGCAGGTTTGCTAGGTTTCCCCAGGTGCCGGTTGAGCTAGAGGCCAAAATCCACAGCTAGGCACTTAGTAAAAAACAACTCTGCTTTCTTTCTGAAAATGTGATTTGTCCACGTCATGTTTTGGGGCATATCCTGTCGCGGGCGCTAGGCCTACCCACACAAGTGAGGTACCATTTTTATCGGGAGACTTGGGGAACGCTGGGTGGAAGCCAATTTGTGGCTCCTCTGAGATTCCAGAACTTTCTGTCACTGAAATGGACAGAAAAAGTGTTTTTTTTTGCCACATTTTGAGGTTTGCAAAGGATTCTGGGAAACAGAACCTGGTCAGAGCCCCACAAGTCACCCCATCTTGGATTCCCCTAGGTGTCTAGTTTTAAAAAATGTGCAGGTTTGCTAGGTTTCCCCAGATGCCGGGTGAGCTAGAGGCCAAAATCCACAGCTAGGCACTTAGTAAAAACAGCTCTGTTTTCTTTCTGAAAATGTGATGTGTCCACGTCGTGTTTTTGGGCATATCCTGTCGCGGGCGCTAGGCCTACCCACAGAAGTGAGGTACCATTTTTATCGGGAGACTTGGGGGAACCCTGGGTGGAAGGAAATTTGTGGCTCCTCTCAGATTCCAGAACTTTCTGTCACTGAAATGACAGGAAAAAGTGTTTTTTTGGCCACATTTTGAGGTTTGCAAAGGATTCTGGGTAACAGAACCTGGTCAGAGCCCCACAAGTTACCCCATCTTGGATTCCCCTAGGTGTCATAGTTTTCAAAAATGCAAAGGTTTGCTAGGTTTCCCCAGGTGCCGGCTGAGCTAGAGGCCAAAATCCACAGCTAGGCACTTAGTAAAAAACAGCTGTTTTCTTTCTGAAAATGTGATGTGTCCACGTCATGTTTTGGGGCATATCCTTTCGCAGGCGCTAGGCCTACCCACACAAGTGAGGTACCATTTTTATGGGGAGACTTGGGGGAACGCTGGGTGGAAGGAAATTTGTGGCTCCTCTCAGATTCCAGAACTTTCTGTCACCGAAATGACAGGAAAAGGTGTTTTTTTTTGCTAAATTTTGAGGTTTGCAAAGGATTCTGGGTAACAGAACGTAGTCAGAGCTCCACAAGTCACCCCATCTTGGATTCCCCTAGGTGTCTAGTTTTAAAAAATGTGCAGGTTTGCTAGGTTTCCCCAGGTGCCGGCTGAGCTAGAGTCCAAAATCCACAGCTAGGCACTTAGTAAAAACAGCTCTGTTTTCTTTCTGAAAATGTGATGTGTCCACGTCGTGTTTTGGGGCATATCCTGTCGCAGGTGCTAGGCCTACCCACACAAGTGAGGTACCATTTTTATCGGGAGACTTGGGGGAACTTTGGGTGGAAGGAAATTTGTGGCTCCTCTCAGATTCCAGAACTTTCTGTCACCGAAATGACAAGAAAAAGTGTTTTTTTTGCCAAATTGTGAGGTTTGCAAAGGATTCTGGGTAACAGAACCTGGTCAGAGCCCAACAAGTCACCCCATCTTGGATTCCCCTAGGTCTCTAGTTTTAAAAAATGCACAGGTTTGGTAGGTTTCCTTAGGTGCCGGCTGAGCTAGAGGCCAAAATCCACAGCTAGGCACTTAGTTAAAAACAGCTCTGTTTTCTTTATGAAAATGTGATGTGTCCACGTCGTGTTTTGGGGCATATCCTGTCGCGGGCGCTAGACCTACCCACACAAGTGAGGAACCATTTATATCGGGATACTTGGGGGAACCCTGGGTGGAAGGAAATTTGTGGCTCCTCTCAGATTCCAGAACTTTCTGTCACCGAAATGACAGTAAAAAGTGTTTTTTTTGCCAAATTTTGAGGTTTGCAAAGGATTCTGGGTAACAGAATCTGGTCAGAGCCCCACAAGTCACCCCATCTTGGATTTCCCTAGGTGTCTAGTTTTCAAAAATGTGCAGGTTTGCTAGGTTTCCCCAGGTGCCGGTTGAGCTAGAGGCCAAAATCCACAGCTAGGCACTTAGTAAAAAACAGCTCTGTTTTCTTTCTGAATATGTGATGTGTCTACGTCGTGTTTTGGGGCATATCCTGCTGTGGGCGCTAGGCCTACCCACACAAGTGAGGTACCATTTTTATCGGGAGACTTGGGGGAACTCTGGGTGGAAGGAAATTTGTGGCTCCTCTCAGATTCCAGAACTTTCTGTCACCGAAATGACAAGAAAAAGTGTTTTTTTTGCCAAATTTTGAGGTTTGCAAAGGATTCTGGGTAACAGAACCTGGTCAGAGCCCCACAAGTCACCCCATCTTGGATTCCCCTAGGTCTCTAGTTTTCAAAAATGCACAGGTTTGGTAGGTTTCCTTAGGTGCCGGCTGAGCTAGAGGCCAAAATCCACAGGTAGGCACTTAGTAAAAAACAGCTCTGTTTTCTTTCTGAAAATGTGATGTGTCCACGTCGTGTTTTGGGGCATATCCTGTCGCGGGCGCTAGACCTACCCACACAAGTGAGGTACCATTTATATCGGGAGACTTGGGGGAACCCTGGGTGGAAGGAAATTTGTGGCTCCTCTCAGATTCCAGAACTTTCTGTCACCGAAATGACAGTAAAAAGTGTTTTTTTTGCCAAATTTTGAGGTTTGCAAAGGATTCTGGGTAACAGAATCTGGTCAGAGCCCCACAAGTCACCCCATCTTGGATTTCCCTAGGTGTCTAGTTTTAAAAAATGTGCAGGTTTGCTAGGTTTCCCCAGGTGCCGGTTGAGCTAGAGGCCAAAATCCACAGCTAGGCACTTAGTAAAAAACAGCTCTGTTTTCTTTCTGAAAATGTGATGTGTCTACGTCGTGTTTTGGGGCATATCCTGCTGCGGGCGCTAGGCCTACCCACACAAGTGAGGTACCATTTTTATCGGGAGACTTGGGGGAACGCTGGGTGGAAGGAAATTTGTGGCTCCTCTCAGATTCCAGAACTTTCTGTCACCGAAATGACAGGAAAAAGTTTTTTTTTTGCTAAATGTTGAGGCTTGCAAAGGATTCTGGGTAACAGAACGTAGTCAGAGCCCCACAAGTCACCCCATCTTGGATTCCCCTAGCTGTCTAGTTTAAAAAAATGTGCAGGTTTGCTAGGTTTCCCCAGGTGCCGGCTGAGCTAGAGGCCAAAATCCACAGCTAGGCACTTAGTAAAAACAGCTCTGTTTTCTTTCTGAAAATGTGATGTGTCCACGTCAGGTTTTGGGGCATATCCTGTCGCGGGTGCTAGGCCTACCCACACAAGTGAGGTACCATTTTTATCGGGAGACTTGGGGGAACCCTGGGTGGAAGGAAATTTGTGGCTCCTCTCAGATTCCAGAACTTTCTGTCACCGAAATGACAGGAAAAAGTGGTTTTTGTAGCCAAATTTTGATGTTTGCAAAGGATTCTGGGTAACAGAATCTGGTCAGAGCCCAACAAGTCACCCCATCTTGGATCCCCCTAGGTTTCTAGTTTTAAAAAATGTGCAGGTTTGTTAGGTTTCCCCAGGTGCCGGTTGAGCTAGAGGCCAAAATCCACAGCTAGGCACTTAGTTAAAAACAACTCTGCTTTCTTTCTGAAAATGTGATTAGTCCACGTCATGTTTTGGGGCATATCCTGTCGCGGGCCCTAGGCCTACCCACACAAGTGAGGTACCATTTTTATCGGGAGACTTGGGGGAACGCTGGGTGGAAGGAAATTTGTGGCTCCTCTCAGATTCCAGAACTTTCTGTCACAGAAATGACAGGAAAAAGTGTTTTTTTTGCCAAATTTTGAGGTTTGCAAAGGATTCTGGGTAACAGAACCTGGTCAGAGCCCCACAAGTCACCCCATCTTGGATTCCCCTGGGTCTCTAGTTTTCAAAAATGCACAGGTTTGGTAGGTTTCCTTAGGTGCCGGCTGAGCTAGAGGCCAAAATCCACAGCTAGGCACTTAGTAAAAAACAGCTCTGTTTTCTTTCTGAAAATGTGATGTGTCCACGTTGTGTTTTGGGGCATATCCTGTCGCGGGCGCTAGACCTACCCACACAAGTGAGGTACCATTTATATCGGGAGACTTGGGGGAACCCTGGGTGGAAGGAAATTTGTGGCTCCTCTCAGATTCCAGAACTTTCTGTCACCGAAATGACAGTAAAAAGTGTTTTTTTGCCAAATTTTGAGGTTTGCAAAGGATTCTGGGTAACAGAATCTGGTCAGAGCCCCACAAGTCACCCCATCTTGGATTTCCCTAGGTGTCTAGTTTAAAAAAATGTGCAGGTTTGCTAGGTTTCCCCAGGTGCCGGCTGAGCTAGAGGCCAAAATCCACAGCTGGCACTTAGTAAAAACAGCTCTGTTTTCTTTCTGAAAATGTGATGTGTCCACGTCAGGTTTTGGGGCATATCCTGTCGCGGGTGCTAGGCCTACCCACACAAGTGAGGTACCATTTTTATCGGGAGACTTGGGGGAACCCTGGGTGGAAGGAAATTTGTGGCTCCTCTCAGATTCCAGAACTTTCTGTCACCGAAATGACAGGAAAAAGTGTTTTTTTAGCCAAATTTTGATGTTTGCAAAGGATTCTGGGTAACAGAATCTGGTCAGAGCCCCACAAGTCACCCCATCTTGGATTCCCCTAGGTGTCTAGTTTAAAACAATGTGCAGGTTTGCTAGGTTTCCCCAGGTGCCGGCTGAGCTAGAGGCCAAAATCCACAGCTAGGCACTTCGTAAAAACAGCTCTGTTTTCTTTCTGAAAATGTGATGTGTCCACGTCAGGTTTTAGGGCATATCCTGTCGCGGGTGCTAGGCCTACCCACACAAGTGAGGTACCATTTTTATCTGGAGACTTGAGGGAACCCTGGGTGGAAGGAAATTTGTGGCTCCTCTCAGATTCCAGAACTTTCTGTCACCGAAATGACAGGAAAAAGTGTTTTTTTTGCCAAATTTTGATGTTTGCAAAGGATTCTGGGTAACAGAATCTGGTCAGAGCCCCACAAGTCACCCCATCTTGGATTCCCCTAGGTGTCTAGTTTTAAAAAATGTGCAGGTTTGCTAGGTTTCCCCAGATGCCGGGTGAGCTAGAGGCCAAAATCCACAGCTAGGCACTTAGTTAAAACAGCTCTGTTTTCTTTCTGAAAATGTGATGTGTCCACGTCGTGTTTTTGGGCATATCCTGTCACGGGCGCTAGGCCTACCCACACAAGTGAGGTACCATTTTTATCGGGAGACTTGGGGGAACGCTCGGTGGAAGGACATTTGTGGCTCCTCTCAGATTCCAGAACTTTCTGTCACCGAAATGACAGGATAAAGTGTTTTTTTTGCCAAATTTTGAGGTTTGCAAAGGATTCTGGGTAACAGAACCTGATCAGAGCCCCACAAGTCACCCCATCTTGGATTCCCCTGGGTCTCTAGTTTTCAAAAATGCACAGGTTTGGTAGGTTTCCTTAGGTGCCGGCTGAGCTAGAGGCCAAAATCCACAGCTAGGCACTTAGTAAAAAACAGCTCTGTTTTCTTTCTGAAAATGTGATGTGTCCACGTCGTGTTTTGGGGCATATCCTGTCGCGGGCGCTAGACCTACCCACACAAGTGAGGTACCATTTATATCGGGAGACTTGGGGGAACCCTGGGTGGAAGAAATTTGTGGCTCCTCTCAGATTCCAGAACTTTCTGTCACCGAAATGACAGTAAAAAGTGTTTTTTTGCCAAATTTTGAGGTTTGCAAAGGATTCTGGGTAACAGAAACTGGTCAGAGCCCCACAAGTCACCCCATCTTGGATTTCCCTAGGTGTCTAGTTTTCAAAAATGTGCAGGTTTGCTAGGTTTCCCCAGGTGCCGGTTGAGCTAGAGGCCAAAATCCACAGCTAGGCACTTAGTAAAAAACAGCTCTGTTTTCTTTCTGAAAATGTGATGTGTCTACGTCGTGTTTTGGGGCATATCCTGCTGCGGGCGATAGGCCTACCCACACAAGTGAGGTACCATTTTTATCGGGAGACTTGGAGGAAGGCTGGGTGGAAGGAAATTTGTGGCTCCTCTCAGATTCCAGAACTTTCTGTCACCGAAATGACAGGAAAAAGTGTTTTGTTTGCTAAATGTTGAGGCTTGCAAAGGATTCTGGGTAACAGAACATAGTCAGAGCCCCACAAGTCACCCCATCTTGGATTCCCCTAGGTGTCTAGTTTAAAACAATGTGCAGGTTTGCTAGGTTTCCCCAGGTGCCGGCTGAGCTAGAGGCCAAAATCCACAGCTAGGCACTTCGTAAAAACAGCTCTGTTTTCTTTCTGAAAATGTGATGTGTCCACGTCAGGTTTTGGGGCATATCCTGTCGCGGGTGCTAGGCCTACCCACACAAGTGAGGTACCATTTTTATCTGGAGACTTGGGGGAACCCTGGGTGGAAGGAAATTTGTGGCTCCTCTCAGATTCCAGAACTTTCTGTCACCGAAATGACAGGAAAAAGTGTTTTTTTTGCCAAATTTTGAGGTTTGCAAAGGATTCTGGGTAACAGAATCTGGTCAGAGCCCCACAAGTCACCCCATCTTGGATTCCCCTAGGTGTCTAGTTTTAAAAAATGTGCAGGTTTGCTAGGTTTCCCCAGATGCCGGGTGAGCTAGAGGCCAAAATCCACAGCTAGGCACTTAGTTAAAACAGCTCTGTTTTCTTTCTGAAAATGTGATGTGTCCACGTCGTGTTTTTGGGCATATCCTGTCGCGGGCGCTAGGCCTACCCACACCAGTGAGGTACCATTTTTATCGGGAGACTTGGGGGAACGCTGGGTGGAAGGACATTTGTGGCTCCTCTCAGATTCCAGAACTTTCTGTCACCGAAATGACAGGATAAAGTGTTTTTTTTGACAAATTTTGAGGTTTGCAAAGGATTCTGGGTAACAGAACCTGGTCAGAGCCCCACAAGTCACCCCATCTTGGATTCCCCTAGGTCTCTAGTTTTCAAAAATGCACAGGTTTGGTAGGTTTCCTTAGGTGCCGGCTGAGCTAGAGGCCAAAATCCACAGCTAGGCACTTAGTAAAAAACAGCTCTGTTTTCTTTCTGAAAATGTGATGTGTCCACGTCGTGTTTTGGGGCATATCCTGTGGCGGGCGCTAGACCTACCCACACAAGTGAGGTACCATTTATATCGGGAGACTTGGGGGAACCCTGGGTGGAAGGAAATTTGTGGCTCCTCTCAGATTCCAGAACTTTCTGTCACCGAAATGACAGTAAAAAGTGTTTTTTTTGCCAAATTTTGAGGTTTGCAAAGGATTCTGGGTAACAGAATCTGGTCAGAGCCCCACAAGTCACCCCATCTTGGATTCCCCTAGGTGTCTAGTTTAAAAAAATGTGCAGGTTTGCTATGTTTCCCCAGGTGCCGGCTGAGCTAGAGGCCAAAATCCACAGCTAGGCACTTCGTAAAAACAGCTCTGTTTTCTTTCTGAAAATGTGATGTGTCCAAGTCAGGTTTTGGGGCATATCCTGTCGCGGGTGCTAGGCCTACCCACACAAGTGAGGTACCATTTTCATCGGGAGACTTGGGGGAACCCTGGGTGGAAGGAAATTTGTGGCTCCTCTCAGATTCCAGAACTTTCTGTCACCGAAATGACAGGAAAAAGAGTTGTTTTTTGCCAAATTATGAGGTTTGCAAAGGATTCTGGGTAACAGAACCTGGTCAGAGCCCAACAAGTTACCACATCTTGGATTCCCCTAGGTGTCATAGTTTTCAAAAATGCGAAGGTTTGCTAGGTTTCACCGGGTGCCGGCTGAGCTAGAGGCCAAAATCCACAGCTAGGCACTTAGTAAAAAACAGCTGTTTTCTTTCTGAAAATGTGATGTGTCCACGTCATGTTTTGAGGCATATCCTGTCGCAGGCGCTAGGCCTACCCACACAAGTGAGGTACCATTTTTATCGGGAGACTTGGGGGAACGCTGGGTGGAAGGAAATTTGTGGCTCCTCTCAGATTCCAGAACTTTCTGTCACCGAAATGACAGGAAAAAGTGTTTTTTTTTGCTAAATTTTGAGGTTTGCAAAGGATTCTGGGTAACAGAACGTAGTCAGAGCCCCACAAGTCACCCCATCTTGGATTCCCCGAGGTGTCTAGTTTAAAACAATGTGCAGGTTTGCTAGGTTTCCCCAGGTGCCGGCTGAGCTAGAGGCCAAAATCCACAGCTAGGCACTTCGTAAAAACAGCTGTGTTTTCTTTCTGAAAATGTGATGTGTCCACGTCAGGTTTTAGGGCATATCCTGTCGCGGGTGCTAGGCCTACCCACACAAGTGAGGTACCATTTTTATCTGGAGACTTGGGGGAACCCTGGGTGGAAGGAAATTTGTGGCTCCTCTCAGATTCCAGAACTTTCTGTCACCGAAATGACAGGAAAAAGTGTTTTTTTTGCCAAATTTTGATGTTTGCAAAGGATTCTGGGTAACAGAATCTGGTCAGAGCCCCACAAG
Organism: Pleurodeles waltl; assembly: GCF_031143425.1. NCBI lineage: Eukaryota > Metazoa > Chordata > Amphibia > Caudata > Salamandridae > Pleurodeles > Pleurodeles waltl. The sequence goes on from NC_090444.1 coordinate 820,189,838, forward strand.
TCACCCCATCTTGGATTCCCCTAGGTGTCTAGTTTTAAAAAATGTGCAGGTTTGCTAGGTTTCCCCAGATGCCGGGTGAGCTAGAGGCCAAAATCCACAGCTAGGCACTTAGTTAAAACAGCTCTGTTTTCTTTCTGAAAATGTGATGTGTCCACGTCGTGTTTTTGGGCATATCCTGTCGCGGGCGCTAGGCCTACCCACACAAGTGAGGTACCATTTTTATCGGGAGACTTGGGGGAACGCTGGGTGGAAGGACATTTGTGGCTCCTCTCAGATTCCAGAACTTTCTGTCACCGAAATGACAGGATAAAGTGTTTTTTTTGCCAAATTTTGAGGTTTGCAAAGGATTCTGGGTAACAGAACCTGATCAGAGCCCCACAAGTCACCCCATCTTGGATTCCCCTGGGTCTCTAGTTTTCAAAAATGCACAGGTTTGGTAGGTTTCCTTAGGTGCCGGCTGAGCTAGAGGCCAAAATCCACAGCTAGGCACTTAGTAAAAAACAGCTCTGTTTTCTTTCTGAAAATGTGATGTGTCCACGTCGTGTTTTGGGGCATATCCTGTCGCGGGCGCTAGACCTACCCACACAAGTGAGGTACCATTTATATCGGGAGACTTGGGGGAACCCTGGGTGGAAGGAAATTTGTGGCTCCTCTCAGATTCCAGAACTTTCTGTCACCGAAATGACAGTAAAAAGTGTTTTTTTGCCAAATTTTGAGGTTTGCAAAGGATTCTGGGTAACAGAATCTGGTCAGAGCCCCACAAGTCACCCCATCTTGGATTTCCCTAGGTGTCTAGTTTTCAAAAATGTGCAGGTTTGCTAGGTTTCCCCAGGTGCCGGTTGAGCTAGAGGCCAAAATCCACAGCTAGGCACTTAGTAAAAAACAGCTCTGTTTTCTTTCTGAAAATGTGATGTGTCTACGTCGTGTTTTGGGGCATATCCTGCTGCGGGCGCTAGGCCTACCCACACAAGTGAGGTACCATTTTTATCGGGAGACTTGGGGGAAGGCTGGGTGGAAGGAAATTTGTGGCTCCTCTCAGATTCCAGAACTTTCTGTCACCGAAATGACAGGAAAAAGTGTTTTTTTTGCTAAATGTTGAGGCTTGCAAAGGATTCTGGGTAACAGAACGTAGTCAGAGCCCCACAAGTCACCCCATCTTGGATTCCCCTAGGTGTCTAGTTTAAAACAATGTGCAGGTTTGCTAGGTTTCCCCAGGTGCCGGCTGAGCTAGAGGCCAAAATCCACAGCTAGGCACTTCGTAAAAACAGCTCTGTTTTCTTTCTGAAAATGTGATGTGTCCACGTCAGGTTTTAGGGCATATCCTGTCGCGGGTGCTAGGCCTACCCACACAAGTGAGGTACCATTTTTATCTGGAGACTTGGGGGAACCCTGGGTGGAAGGAAATTTGTGGCTCCTCTCAGATTCCAGAACTTTCTGTCACCGAAATGACAGGAAAAAGTGGTTTTTTTGCCAAATTTTGATGTTTGCAAAGGATTCTGGGTAACAGAATCTGGTCAGAGCCCCACAAGTCACCCCATCTTGGATTCCCCTAGGTGTCTAGTTTTAAAAAATGTGCAGGTTTGCTAGGTTTCCCCAGATGCCGGGTGAGCTAGAGGCCAAAATCCACAGCTAGGCACTTAGTTAAAACAGCTCTGTTTTCTTTCTGAAAATGTGATGTGTCCACGTCGTGTTTTTGGGCATATCCTGTCGCGGGCGCTAGGCCTACCCACACAAGTGAGGTACCATTTTTATCGGGAGACTTGGGGGAACGCTCGGTGGAAGGACATTTGTGGCTCCTCTCAGATTCCAGAACTTTCTGTCACCGAAATGACAGGATAAAGTGTTTTTTTTGCCAAATTTTGAGGTTTGCAAAGGATTCTGGGTAACAGAACCTGATCAGAGCCCCACAAGTCACCCCATCTTGGATTCCCCTGGGTCTCTAGTTTTCAAAAATGCACAGGTTTGGTAGGTTTCCTTAGGTGCCGGCTGAGCTAGAGGCCAAAATCCACAGCTAGGCACTTAGTAAAAAACAGCTCTGTTTTCTTTCTGAAAATGTGATGTGTCCACGTCGTGTTTTGGGGCATATCCTGTCGCGGGCGCTAGACCTACCCACACAAGTGAGGTACCATTTTTATCTGGAGACTTGGGGGAACCCTGGGTGGAAGGAAATTTGTGGCTCCTCTCAGATTCCAGAACTTTCTGTCACCGAAATGACAGGAAAAAGTGGTTTTTTTGCCAAATTTTGATGTTTGCAAAGGATTCTGGGTAACAGAATCTGGTCAGAGCCCCACAAGTCACCCCATCTTGGATTCCCCTAGGTGTCTAGTTTTAAAAAATGTGCAGGTTTGCTAGGTTTCCCCAGATGCCGGGTGAGCTAGAGGCCAAAATCCACAGCTAGGCACTTCGTAAAAACAGCTCTGTTTTCTTTCTGAAAATGTGATGTGTCCACGTCAGGTTTTAGGGCATATCCTGTCGCGGGTGCTAGGCCTACCCACACAAGTGAGGTACCATTTTTATCTGGAGACTTGGGGGAACCCTGGGTGGAAGGAAATTTGTGGCTCCTCTCAGATTCCAGAACTTTCTGTCACCGAAATGACAGGAAAAAGTGGTTTTTTTGCCAAATTTTGATGTTTGCAAAGGATTCTGGGTAACAGAATCTGGTCAGAGCCCCACAAGTCACCCCATCTTGGATTCCCCTAGGTGTCTAGTTTTAAAAAATGTGCAGGTTTGCTAGGTTTCCCCAGATGCCGGGTGAGCTAGAGGCCAAAATCCACAGCTAGGCACTTAGTTAAAACAGCTCTGTTTTCTTTCTGAAAATGTGATGTGTCCACGTCGTGTTTTTGGGCATATCCTGTCGCGGGCGCTAGGCCTACCCACACAAGTGAGGTACCATTTTTATCGGGAGACTTGGGGGAACGCTGGGTGGAAGGACATTTGTGGCTCCTCTCAGATTCCAGAACTTTCTGTCACCGAAATGACAGGATAAAGTGTTTTTTTTGCCAAATTTTGAGGTTTGCAAAGGATTCTGGGTAACAGAACCTGATCAGAGCCCCACAAGTCACCCCATCTTGGATTCCCCTGGGTCTCTAGTTTTCAAAAATGCACAGGTTTGGTAGGTTTCCTTAGGTGCCGGCTGAGCTAGAGGCCAAAATCCACAGCTAGGCACTTAGCAAAAAACAGCTCTGTTTTCTTTCTGAAAATGTGATGTGTCCACGTCGTGTTTTGGGGCATATCCTGTCGCGGGCGCTAGACCTACCCACACAAGTGAGGTACCATTTATATCGGGAGACTTGGGGGAACCCTGGGTGGAAGGAAATTTGTGGCTCCTCTCAGATTCCAGAACTTTCTGTCACCGAAATGACAGTAAAAAGTGTTTTTTTGCCAAATTTTGAGGTTTGCAAAGGATTCTGGGTAACAGAATCTGGTCAGAGCCCCACAAGTCACCCCATCTTGGATTTCCCTAGGTGTCTAGTTTTCAAAAATGTGCAGGTTTGCTAGGTTTCCCCAGGTGCCGGTTGAGCTAGAGGCCAAAATCCACAGCTAGGCACTTAGTAAAAAACAGCTCTGTTTTCTTTCTGAAAATGTGATGTGTCTACGTCGTGTTTTGGGGCATATCCTGCTGCGGGCGCTAGGCCTACCCACACAAGTGAGGTACCATTTTTATCGGGAGACTTGGGGGAAGGCTGGGTGGAAGGAAATTTGTGGCTCCTCTCAGATTCCAGAACTTTCTGTCACCGAAATGACAGGAAAAAGTGTTTTTTTTGCTAAATGTTGAGGCTTGCAAAGGATTCTGGGTAACAGAACGTAGTCAGAGCCCCACAAGTCACCCCATCTTGGATTCCCCTAGGTGTCTAGTTTAAAACAATGTGCAGGTTTGCTAGGTTTCCCCAGGTGCCGGCTGAGCTAGAGGCCAAAATCCACAGCTAGGCACTTCGTAAAAACAGCTCTGTTTTCTTTCTGAAAATGTGATGTGTCCACGTCAGGTTTTGGGGCATATCCTGTCGCGGGTGCTATGCCTACCCACACAAGTGAGGTACCATTTTTATCTGGAGACTTGGGAGAACCCTGGGTGGAAGGAAATTTGTGGCTCCTCTCAGATTCCAGAACTTTCTGTCACCGAAATGACAGGAAAAAGTGTTTTTTTTGCCAAATTTTGAGGTTTGCAAAGGATTCTGGGTAACAGAATCTGGTCAGAGCCCCACAAGTCACCCCATCTTGGATTCCCCTAGGTGTCTAGTTTTAAAAAATGTGCAGGTTTGCTAGGTTTCCCCAGATGCCGGGTGAGCTAGAGGCCAAAATCCACAGCTAGGCACTTAGTTAAAACAGCTCTGTTTTCTTTCTGAAAATGTGATGTGTCCACGTCGTGTTTTTGGGCATATCCTGTCGCGGGCGCTAGGCCTACCCACACCAGTGAGGTACCATTTTTATCGGGAGACTTGGGGGAACGCTGGGTGGAAGGACATTTGTGGCTCCTCTCAGATTCCAGAACTTTCTGTCACCGAAATGACAGGATAAAGTGTTTTTTTTGACAAATTTTGAGGTTTGCAAAGGATTCTGGGTAACAGAACCTGGTCAGAGCCCCACAAGTCACCCCATCTTGGATTCCCCTAGGTCTCTAGTTTTCAAAAATGCACAGGTTTGGTAGGTTTCCTTAGGTGCCGGCTGAGCTAGAGGCCAAAATCCACAGCTAGGCACTTAGTAAAAAACAGCTCTGTTTTCTTTCTGAAAATGTGATGTGTCCACGTCGTGTTTTGGGGCATATCCTGTGGCGGGCGCTAGACCTACCCACACAAGTGAGGTACCATTTATATCGGGAGACTTGGGGGAACCCTGGGTGGAAGGAAATTTGTGGCTCCTCTCAGATTCCAGAACTTTCTGTCACCGAAATGACAGTAAAAAGTGTTTTTTTTGCCAAATTTTGAGGTTTGCAAAGGATTCTGGGTAACAGAATCTGGTCAGAGCCCCACAAGTCACCCCATCTTGGATTCCCCTAGGTGTCTAGTTTAAAAAAATGTGTAGGTTTGCTATGTTTCCCCAGGTGCCGGCTGAGCTAGAGGCCAAAATCCACAGCTAGGCACTTCGTAAAAACAGCTCTGTTTTCTTTCTGAAAATGTGATGTGTCCACGTCAGGTTTTGGGGCATATCCTGTCGCGGGTGCTAGGCCTACCCACACAAGTGAGGTACCATTTTCATCGGGAGACTTGGGGGAACCCTGGGTGGAAGGAAATTTGTGGCTCCTCTCAGATTCCAGAACTTTCTGTCACCGAAATGACAGGAAAAAGAGTTGTTTTTTGCCAAATTATGAGGTTTGCAAAGGATTCTGGGTAACAGAACCTGGTCAGAGCCCAACAAGTTATCACATCTTGGATTCCCCTAGGTGTCATAGTTTTCAAAAATGCGAAGGTTTGCTAGGTTTCACCGGGTGCCGGCTGAGCTAGAGGCCAAAATCCACAGCTAGGCACTTAGTAAAAAACAGCTGTTTTCTTTCTGAAAATGTGATGTGTCCACGTCATGTTTTGAGGCATATCCTGTCGCAGGCGCTAGGCCTACCCACACAAGTGAGGTACCATTTTTATCGGGAGACTTGGGGGAACGCTGGGTGGAAGGAAATTTGTGGCTCCTCTCAGATTCCAGAACTTTCTGTCACCGAAATGACAGGAAAAAGTGTTTTTTTTTGCTAAATTTTGAGGTTTGCAAAGGATTCTGGGTAACAGAACGTAGTCAGAGCTCCACAAGTCACCCCATCTTGGATTCCCCTAGGTGTCTAGTTTTCAAAAATGTGCAGGTTTGCTAGGTTTCCCCAGGTGCCGGCTGAGCTAGAGTCCAAAATCCACAGCTAGGCACTTAGTAAAAACAGCTCTGTTTTCTTTCTGAAAATGTGATGTGTCCACGTCGTGTTTTGGGGCATATCCTGTCGCAGGTGCTAGGCCTACCCACACAAGTGAGGTACCATTTTTATCGGGAGACTTGGGGGAACTCTGGGTGGAAGGAAATTTGTGGCTCCTCTCAGATTCCAGAACTTTCTGTCACCGAAATGACTAGAAAAAGTGTTTTTTTTGCCAAATTGTGAGGTTTGCAAAGGATTCTGGGTAACAGAACCTGGTCAGAGCCCCACAAGTCACCCCATCTTGGATTCCCCTAGGTCTCTAGTTTTCAAAAATGCACAGGTTTGGTAGGTTTCCTTAGGTGCCGGCTGAGCTAGAGGCCAAAATCCACAGCTAGGCACTTAGTTAAAAACAGCTCTGTTTTCTTTCTGAAAATGTGATGTGTCCACGTCGTGTTTTGGGGCATATCCTGTCGCGGGCGCTAGACCTACCCACACAAGTGAGGTACCATTTATATCGGGATACTTGGGGGAACCCTGGGTGGAAGGAAATTTGTGGCTCCTCTCAGATTCCAGAACTTTCTGTCACCGAAATGACAGTAAAAAGTGTTTTTTTTGCCAAATTTTGAGGTTTGCAAAGGATACTGGGTAACAGAATCTGGTCAGAGCCCCACAAGTCACCCCATCTTGGATTTCCCTAGGTGTCTAGTTTTCAAAAATGTGCAGGTTTGCTAGGTTTCCCCAGGTGCCGGTTGAGCTAGAGGCCAAAATCCACAGCTAGGCACTTAGTAAAAAAACAGCTCTGTTTTCTTTCTGAAAATGTGATGTGTCTACGTCGTGTTTTGGGGCATATCCTGCTGGGGGCGCTAGGCCTACCCACACAAGTGAGGTACCATTTTTATCGGGAGACTTGGGGGAACGCTGGGTGGAAGGAAATTTGTGGATCCTCTCAGATTCCAGAACTTTCTGTCACCGAAATGACAGGAAAAAGTGTTTTTTTTGCTAAATGTTGAGGCGTGCAAAGGATTCTGGGTAACAGAACGTAGTCAGAGCCCCACAAGTCACCCCATCTTGGATTCCCCTAGGTGTCTAGTTTAAAAAAATGTGCAGGTTTAATAGGTTTCCCCAGGTGCCGGCTGAGCTAGAGGCCAAAATCCACAGCTAGGCACTTAGTAAAAACAGCTCTGTTTTCTTTCTGAAAATGTGATGTGTCCACGTCAGGTTTTGGGGCATATCCTGTCGCGGGTGCTAGGCCTACCCACACAAGTGAGGTACCATTTTTATCGGGAGACTTGGGGGAACCCTGGGTGGAAGGAAATTTGTGGCTCCTCTCAGATTCCAGAACTTTCTGTCACCGAAATGACAGGAAAAAGTGTTTTTTTTTGCCAAATTTTGATGTTTGCAAAGGATTCTGGGTAACAGAATCTGGTCAGAGCCCCACAAGTCACCCCATCTTGGATTCCCCTAGGTGTCTAGTTTTAAAAAATGTGCAGGTTTGCTAGGTTTCCCCAGGTGCCGGTTGAGCTAGAGGCCAAAATCCACAGCTAGGCACTTAGTAAAAAACAACTCTGCTTTCTTTCTGAAAATGTGATTTGTCCACGTCATGTTTTGGGGCATATCCTGTCGCGGGCGCTAGGCCTACCCACACAAGTGAGGTACCATTTTTATCGGGAGACTTGGGGGAACGCTGGGTGGAAGGAAATTTGTGGCTCCTCTCAGATTCCAGAACTTTCTGTCACTGAAATGGACAGAAAAAGTGTTTTTTTTTGCCACATTTTGAGGTTTGCAAAGGATTCTGGGTAACAGAACCTGGTCAAAGCCCCACAAATCACCCCATCTTGGATTCCCCTAGGTGTCTAGTTTTAAAAAATGTGCAGGTTTGCTAGGTTTCCCCAGATGCCGGGTGAGCTAGAGGCCAAAATCCACAGCTAGGCACTTAGTAAAAACAGCTCTGTTTTCTTTCTGAAAATGTGATGTGTCCACGTCGTGTTTTTGGGCATATCCTGTCGCGGGCGCTAAGCCTACCCACACAAGTGAGGTATAATTTTTATCGGGAGACTTGGGGGAACACTGGGTGGAAGGAAATATGTGGCTCCTCTCAGATTCCAGAACTTTCTGTCACCGAAATGACCGGAAAAAGTGTTTTTTTTGCCAAATTTTGAGGTTTGCAAAGGATTCTGGGTAACAGAACCTGGTCAGAGCCCCACAAGTTACCCCATCTTGGATTCCCCTAGGTGTCTAGTTTTGAAAAATGCGAAGGTTTACAAGGTTTCCCCAGGTGCCGGCTGAGCTAGAGGCCAAAATCCACAGCTAGGCACTTAGTAAAAAACAGCTCTGTTTTCTTTCTGAAAATGTGATGTGTCTACGTCGTGTTTTGGGGCATATCCTGTTGCGGGCGCTAGGCCTACCCACAGAAGTGAGGTACCATTTTTATCGGGAGACTTGGGGGAACCCTGGGTGGAAGGAAATTTGTGGCTCCTCTCAGATTCCAGAACTTTCTGTCACCGAAATGACAGGAAAAAGAGTTGTTTTTTGCCAAATTATGAGGTTTGCAAAGGATTCTGGGTAACAGAACCTGGTCAGAGCCCCACAAGTTACCACATCTTGGATTCCCCTAGGTGTCATAGTTTTCAAAAATGCGAAGGTTTGCTAGGTTTCACCGGGTGCCGGCTGAGCTAGAGGCCAAAATCCACAGCTAGGCACTTAGTAAAAAACAGCTGTTTTCTTTCTGAAAATGTGATGTGTCCACGTCATGTTTTGGGGCATATCCTGTCGCAGGCGCTAGGCCTACCCACACAAGTGAGGTACCATTTTTATCGGGAGACTTGGGGGAACGCTGGGTGGAAGGAAATTTGTGGCTCCTCTCAGATTCCAGAACTTTCTGTCACCAAAATGACAGGAAAAAGTGTTTTTTTTTGCTATATTTTGAGGTTTGCAAAGGATTCTGGGTAACAGAACGTAGTCAGAGCCCCACAAGTCACCCCATCTTGGATTCCCCTAGGTGTCTAGTTTTCAAAAATGTGCAGGTTTGCTAGGTTTCCCCAGGTGCCGGCTGAGCAAGAGTCCAAAATCCACAGCTAGGCACTTAGTAAAAACAGCTCTGTTTTCTTTCTGAAAATGTGATGTGTCCACGTCGTGTTTTGGGGCATATCCTGTCGCGGGTGCTAGGCCTACCCACACAAGTGAGGTACCATTTTTATCGGGAGACTTGGGGGAACTCTGGGTGGAAGGAAATTTGTGGCTCCTCTCAGATTCCAGAACTTTCTGTCACCGAAATGGCAAGAAAAAGTGTTTTTTTTGCCAAATTGTGAGGTTTGCAAAGGATTCTGGGTAACAGAACCTGGTCAGAGCCCCACAAGTCACCCCATCTTGGATTCCCCTAGGTCTCTAGTTTTCAAAAATGCACAGGTTTGGTAGGTTTCCTTAGGTGCCGGCTGAGCTAGAGGCCAAAATCCACAGCTAGGCACTTAGTAAAAAACAGCTCTGTTTTCTTTCTGAAAATGTGATGTGTCCACGTCGTGTTTTGGGGCATATCCTGTCGCGGGCGCTAGGCCTACCCACACAAGTGAGGTACCATTTTTATCGGGAGACTTGGGGGAACGCTGGGTGGAAGGAAATTTGTGGCTCCTCTCAGATTCCAGAACTTTCTGTCACTGAAATGGACAGAAAAAGTGTTTTTTTTTTGCCACATTTTGAGGTTTGCAAAGGATTCTGGGTAACAGAACCTGGTCAGAGCCCCACAAGTCACCCCATCTTGGATTCCCCTAGGTGTCTAGTTTTAAAAAATGTGCAGGTTTGCTAGGTTTCCCCAGATGCCGGGTGAGCTAGAGGCCAAAATCCACAGCTAGGCACTTAGTAAAAACAGCTCTGTTTTCTTTCTGAAAATGTGATGTGTCCACGTCGTGTTTTTGGGCAAATCCTGTCGCGGGCGCTAGGCCTACCCACACAAGTGAGGTACCATTTTTATCGGGAGACTTGGGGGAACACTGGGTGGAAGGAAATTTGTGGCTCCTCTCAGATTCCAGAACGTTCTGTCACCGAAATGACAGGAAAAAGTGTTTTTTTTGCCAAATTTTGAGGTTTGCAAAGGATTCTGGGTAACAGAACCTGGTCAGAGCCCCACAAGTCACCCCATCTTGCATTCCCCTAGGTCTCTAGTTTTCAAAAATGCACAGGTTTGGTAGGTTTCCTTAGGTGCCGGCTGAGCTAGAGGCCAAAATCCACAGCTAGGCACTTAGTAAAAACAGCTCTGTTTTCTTTCTGAAAATGTGATGTGTCCACGTCGTGTTTTGGGGCATATCCTGCCGCGGGTGCTAGGCCTACCCACACAAGTGAGGTACCATTTTTATCGGGAGACTTGGGGGAACTCTGGGTGGAAGGAAATTTGTGGCTCCTCTCAGATTCCAGAACTTTCTGTCACCGAAATGACAAGAAAAAGTGTTTTGTTTGCCAAATTTTGAGGTTTGCAAAGGATTCTGGGTAACAGAACCTGGTCAGAGCCCCACAAGTCACCCCATCTTGGATTCCCCTAGGTCTCTAGTTTTCAAAAATGCACAGGTTTGGTAGGTTTTCTTAGGTGCCGGCTGAGCTAGAGGCCAAAATCCACAGGTAGGCACTTAGTAAAAAACAGCTCTGTTTTCTTTCTGAAAATGTGATGTGTCCACGTCGTGTTTTGGGGCATATCCTGTCGCGGGCGCTAGACCTACCCACACAAGTGAGGTACCATTTATATCGGGAGACTTGGGGGAACCCTGGGTGGAAGGAAATTTGTGGCTCCTCTCAGATTCCAGAACTTTCTGTCACCGAAATGACAGTAAAAAGTGTTTTTTTTGCCAAATTTTGAGGTTTGCAAAGGATTCTGGGTAACAGAATCTGGTCAGAGCCCCACAAGTCACCCCATCTTGGATTTCCCTAGGTGTCTAGTTTTCAAAAATGAGCAGGTTTGCTAGGTTTCCCCAGGTGCCGGTTGAGCTAGAGGCCAAAATCCACAGCTAGGCACTTAGTAAAAAACAGCTCTGTTTTCTTTCTGAAAATGTGATGTGTCTACGTCGTGTTTTGGGGCATATCCTGCTGCGGTCGCTAGGCCTACCCACACAAGTGAGGTACCATTTTTATCGGGAGATTGGGGGAACGCTGGGTGAAAGGAAATTTGTGTCTCCTCTCAGATTCCAGAACTTTCTGTCACCGAAATGACAGGAAAAAGTGTTTTTTTTGCTAAATGTTGAGGCTTGCAAAGGATTCTAAGTAACAGAACGTAGTCAGAGCCCCACAAGTCACCCCATCTTGGATTCCCCTAGGTGTCTAGTTTAAAAAAATGTGCAGGTTTGCTAGGTTTCCCCAGGTGCCGGCTGAGCTAGAGGCCAAAATCCACAGCTAGGCACTTAGTAAAAACAGCTCTGTTTTCTTTCTGAAAATGTGATGTGTCCACGTCAGGTTTTGGGGCATATCCTGTCGCGGGTGCTAGGCCTACCCACACAAGTGAGGTACCATTTTTATCGGGAGATTGGGGGAACCCTGGGTGGAAGGAAATTTGTGGCTCCTCTCAGATTCCAGAACTTTCTGTCACCGAAATGACAGTAAAAAGTGTTTTTTTTTGCCAAATTTTGAGGTTTGCAAAGGATTCTGGGTAACAGAATCTGGTCAGAGCCCCACAAGTCACCCCATCTTGGATTTCCCTAGGTGTCTAGTTTTCAAAAATGTGCAGGTTTGCTAGGTTTCCCCAGGTGCCGGTTGAGCTAGAGGCCAAAATCCACAGCGAGGCACTTAGTAAAAAACAGCTCTGTTTTCTTTCTGAATATGTGATGTGTCTACGTCGTGTTTTGGGGCATATCCTGCTGCGGGCGCTAGGCCTACCCACACAAGTGAGGTACCATTTTTATCGGGAGACTTGGGGGAACGCTGGGTGGAAGGAAATTTGTGGCTCCTCTCAGATTCCAGAACTTTCTGTCACCGAAATGACAGTAAAAAGTGTTTTTTTTGCCAAATTTTGAGGTTTGCAAAGGATTCTGGGTAACAGAATCTGGTCAGAGCCCCACAAGTCACCCCATCTTGGATTCCCCTAGGTCTCTAGTTTTAAAAAATGTGCAGGTTTGCTAGGTTTCCCCAGGTGCCGGCTGAGCTAGAGGCCAAAATCCACAGCTAGGCACTTAGTAAAAACAGCTCTGTTTTCTTTCTGAAAATGTGATGTGTCCACGTCGTGTTTTGGGGCATATCCTGTCGCGGGTGCTAGGCCTACCCACACAAGTGAGGTACCATTTTTATCGGGAGACTTGGGGGAACTCTGGGTGGAAGGAAATGTGTGGCTCCTCTCAGATTCCAGAACTTTCTGTCACCGAAATGACAAGAAAAAGTGTTTGTTTTGCCAAATTTTGAGGTTTGCAAAGGATTCTGGGTAACAGAACCTGGTCAGAGCCCCACAAGTCACCCCATCTTGGATTCCCCTAGATCTCTAGTTTTAAAAAATGCACAGGTTTGGTAGGTTTCCTTAGGTGACGGCTGAGCTAGAGGCCAAAATCCACAGCTAGGCACTTAGTAAAAAACAGCTCTGTTTTCTTTCTGAAAATGTGATGTGTCCACGTCGTGTTTTGGGGCATATCCTGTCGCGGGCGCTAGACCTACCCACACAAGTGAGGTACCATTTATATCGGGAGACTTGGGGGAACCCTGGGTGGAAGGAAATTTGTGGCTCCTCTCTGATTCCAGAACTTTCTGTCACCGAAATGACAGTAAAAAGTGGGTTTTTTGCCAAATTTTGAGGTTTGCAAAGGATTCTGGGTAACAGAATCTGGTCAGAGCCCCACAAGTCACCCCATCTTGGATTTCCCTAGGTGTCTAGTTTTAAAAAATGTGCAGGTTTGCTAGGTTTCCCCAGGTGCCGGTTGAGCTAGAGGCCAAAATCCACAGCTAGGCACTTAGTAAAAAACAGCTCTGTTTTCTTTCTGAAAATGTGATGTGTCTACGTCGTGTTTTGGGGCATATCCTGCTGCGGGCGCTATGCCTACCCACACAAGTGAGGTACCATTTTTATCGGGAGACTTGGGGGAACGCTGGGTGGAAGGAAATTTGTGGCTCCTCTCAGATTCCAGAACTTTCTGTCACCGAAATGACAGGAAAAAGTGTTTTTTTTTGCTAAATGGTGAGGCTTGCAAAGGATTCTGGGTAACAGAACGTAGTCAGAGCCCCACAAGTCACCCCATCTTGGATTCCCCTAGCTGTCTAGTTTAAAAAAATGTGCAGGTTTGCTAGGTTTCCCCAGGTGCCGGCTGAGCTAGAGGCCAAAATCCACAGCTAGGCACTTAGTAAAAACAGCTCTGTTTTCTTTCTGAAAATGTGATGTGTCCACATCAGGTTTTGGGGCATATCCTGTCGCGGGTGCTAGGCCTACCCACACAAGTGAGGTTCCATTTTTATCGGGAGACTTGGGGGAACCCTGGGTGGAAGGAAATTTGTGGCTCCTCTCAGATTCCAGAACTTTCTGTCACCGAAATGACAGGAAAAAGTGTTTTTTTTAGCCAAATTTTGATGTTTGCAAAGGATTCTGGGTAACAGAATCTGGTCAGAGCCCCACAAGTCACCCCATCTTGGATTCCCCTAGGTTTCTAGTTTTAAAAAATGTGCAGGTTTGCTAGGTTTCCCCAGGTGCCGGTTGAGCTAGAGGCCAAAATCCACAGCTAGGCACTTAGTTAAAAACAACTCTGCTTTCTTTCTGAAAATGTGATTAGTCCACGTCATGTTTTGGGGCATATCCTGTCGCGGGCGCTAGGCCTACCCACACAAGTGAGGTACCATTTTTATCGGGAGACTTGGGGGAACGCTGGGTGGAAGGAAATTTGTGGCTCCTCTCAGATTCCAGAACTTTCTGTCACCGAAATGACAAGAAAAAGTGTTTTTTTTGCCAAATTGTGAGGTTTGCAAAGGATTCTGGGTAACAGAACCTGGTCAGAGCCCCACAAGTCACCACATCTTGGATTTCCCTAGGTCTCTAGTTTTCAAAAATGCACAGGTTTGGTAGGTTTCCTTAGGTGCCGGCTGAGCTAGAGGCCAAAATCCACAGCTAGGCACTTAGTAAAAAACAGCTCTGTTTTCTTTCTGAAAATGTGATGTGTCCACGTCGTGTTTTGGGGCATATCCTGTCGCGGGCGCTAGGCCTACCCACACAAGTGAGGTACCATTTTTATCGGGAGACTTGGGGGAACGCTGGGTGGAAGGAAATTTGTGGCTCCTCTCAGATTCCAGAACTTTCTGTCACTGAAATGGACAGAAAAAGTGTTTTTTTTTGCCACATTTTGAGGTTTGCAAAGGATTCTGGGTAACAGAACCTGGTCAGAGCCCCACAAGTCACCCCATCTTGGATTCCCCTAGGTGTCTAGTTTTCAAAAATGCACAGGTTTGGTAGGTTTCCTTAGGTGCCGGCTGAGCTAGAGGCCAAAATCCACAGCTAGGCACTTAGTAAAAAACAGCTCTGTTTTCTTTCTGAAAATGTGATGTGTCCACGTCGTGTTTTGGGGCATATCCTGTCGCGGGCGCTAGACCTACCCACACAAGTGAGGTACCATTTATATCGGGAGACTTGGGGGAACCCTGGGTGGAAGGAAATTTGTGGCTCCTCTCAGATTCCAGAACTTTCTGTCACCGAAATGACAGTAAAAAGTGTTTTTTTTTGCCAAATTTTGAGGTTTGCAAAGGATTCTGGGTAACAGAATCTGGTCAGAGCCCCACAAGTCACCCCATCTTGGATTTCCCTAGGTGTCTAGTTTTCAAAAATGAGCAGGTTTGCTAGGTTTCCCCAGGTGCCGGTTGAGCTAGAGGCCAAAATCCACAGCTAGGCACTTAGTAAAAAACAGCTCTGTTTTCTTTCTGAAAATGTGATGTGTCTACGTCGTGTTTTGGGGCATATCCTGCTGCGGGCGCTAGGCCTACCCACACAAGTGAGGTACCATTTATATCGGGAGACTTGGGGGAACCCTGGGTGGAAGGAAATTTGTGGCTCCTCTCAGATTCCAGAACTTTCTGTCACCGAAATGACAGTAAAAAGTGTTTTTTTTGCCAAATTTTGAGGTTTGCAAAGGATTCTGGGTAACAGAATCTGGTCAGAGCCCCACAAGTCACCCCATCTTGGATTCCCCTAGGTGTCTAGTTTAAAAAAATGTGTAGGTTTGCTATGTTTCCCCAGGTGCCGGCTGAGCTAGAGGCCAAAATCCACAGCTAGGCACTTCGTAAAAACAGCTCTGTTTTCTTTCTGAAAATGTGATGTGTCCACGTCAGGTTTTGGGGCATATCCTGTCGCGGGTGCTAGGCCTACCCACACAAGTGAGGTACCATTTTCATCGGGAGACTTGGGGGAACCCTGGGTGGAAGGAAATTTGTGGCTCCTCTCAGATTCCAGAACTTTCTGTCACCGAAATGACAGGAAAAAGAGTTGTTTTTTGCCAAATTATGAGGTTTGCAAAGGATTCTGGGTAAGAGAACCTGGTCAGAGCCCAACAAGTTATCACATCTTGGATTCCCCTAGGTGTCATAGTTTTCAAAAATGCGAAGGTTTGCTAGGTTTCACCGGGTGCCGGCTGAGCTAGAGGCCAAAATCCACAGCTAGGCACTTAGTAAAAAACAGCTGTTTTCTTTCTGAAAATGTGATGTGTCCACGTCATGTTTTGAGGCATATCCTGTCGCAGGCGCTAGGCCTACCCACACAAGTGAGGTACCATTTTTATCGGGAGACTTGGGGGAACGCTGGGTGGAAGGAAATTTGTGGCTCCTCTCAGATTCCAGAACTTTCTGTCACCGAAATGACAGGAAAAAGTGTTTTTTTTTTGCTAAATTTTGAGGTTTGCAAAGGATTCTGGGTAACAGAACGTAGTCAGAGCTCCACAAGTCACCCCATCTTGGATTCCCCTAGGTGTCTAGTTTTCAAAAATGTGCAGGTTTGCTAGGTTTCCCCAGGTGCCGGCTGAGCTAGAGTCCAAAATCCACAGCTAGGCACTTAGTAAAAACAGCTCTGTTTTCTTTCTGAAAATGTGATGTGTCCACGTCGTGTTTTGGGGCATATCCTGTCGCAGGTGCTAGGCCTACCCACACAAGTGAGGTACCATTTTTATCGGGAGACTTGGGGGAACTCTGGGTGGAAGGAAATTTGTGGCTCCTCTCAGATTCCAGAACTTTCTGTCTCCGAAATGACTAGAAAAAGTGTTTTTTTTGCCAAATTGTGAGGTTTGCAAAGGATTCTGGGTAACAGAACCTGGTCAGAGCCCCACAAGTCACCCCATCTTGGATTCCCCTAGGTCTCTAGTTTTCAAAAATGCACAGGTTTGGTAGGTTTCCTTAGGTGCCGGCTGAGCTAGAGGCCAAAATCCACAGCTAGGCACTTAGTTAAAAACAGCTCTGTTTTCTTTCTGAAAATGTGATGTGTCCACGTCGTGTTTTGGGGCATATCCTGTCGCGGGCGCTAGACCTACCCACACAAGTGAGGTACCATTTATATCGGGATACTTGGGGGAACCCTGGGTGGAAGGAAATTTGTGGCTCCTCTCAGATTCCAGAACTTTCTGTCACCGAAATGACAGTAAAAAGTGTTTTTTTTTGCCAAATTTTGAGGTTTGCAAAGGATTCTGGGTAACAGAATCTGGTCAGAGCCCCACAAGTCACCCCATCTTGGATTTCCCTAGGTGTCTAGTTTTCAAAAATGTGCAGGTTTGCTAGGTTTCCCCAGGTGCCGGTTGAGCTAGAGGCCAAAATCCACAGCTAGGCACTTAGTAAAAAAACAGCTCTGTTTTCTTTCTGAAAATGTGATGTGTCTACGTCGTGTTTTGGGGCATATCCTGCTGGGGGCGCTAGGCCTACCCACACAAGTGAGGTACCATTTTTATCGGGAGACTTGGGGGAACGCTGGGTGGAAGGAAATTTGTGGATCCTCTCAGATTCCAGAACTTTCTGTCACCGAAATGACAGGAAAAAGTGTTTTTTTTGCTAAATGTTGAGGCGTGCAAAGGATTCTGGGTAACAGAACGTAGTCAGAGCCCCACAAGTCACCCCATCTTGGATTCCCCTAGGTGTCTAGTTTAAAAAAATGTGCAGGTTTAATAGGTTTCCCCAGGTGCCGGCTGAGCTAGAGGCCAAAATCCACAGCTAGGCACTTAGTAAAAACAGCTCTGTTTTCTTTCTGAAAATGTGATGTGTCCACGTCAGGTTTTGGGGCATATCCTGTCGCGGGTGCTAGGCCTACCCACACAAGTGAGGTACCATTTTTATCGGGAGACTAGGGGGAACCCTGGGTGGAAGGAAATTTGTGGCTCCTCTCAGATTCCAGAACTTTCTGTCACCGAAATGACAGGAAAAAGTGTTTTTTTTTGCCAAATTTTGATGTTTGCAAAGGATTCTGGGTAACAGAATCTGGTCAGAGCCCCACAAGTCACCCCATCTTGGATTCCCCTAGGTGTCTAGTTTTAAAAAATGTGCAGGTTTGCTAGGTTTCCCCAGGTGCCGGTTGAGCTAGAGGCCAAAATCCACAGCTAGGCACTTAGTAAAAAACAACTCTGCTTTCTTTCTGAAAATGTGATTTGTCCACGTCATGTTTTGGGGCATATCCTGTCGCGGGCGCTAGGCCTACCCACACAAGTGAGGTACCATTTTTATCGGGAGACTTGGGGGAACGCTGGGTGGAAGGAAATTTGTGGCTCCTCTCAGATTCCAGAACTTTCTGTCACTGAAATGGACAGAAAAAGTGTTTTTTTTTGCCACATTTTGAGGTTTGCAAAGGATTCTGGGTAACAGAACCTGGTCAAAGCCCCACAAATCACCCCATCTTGGATTCCCCTAGGTGTCTAGTTTTAAAAAATGTGCAGGTTTGCTAGGTTTCCCCAGATGCCGGGTGAGCTAGAGGCCAAAATCCACAGCTAGGCACTTAGTAAAAACAGCTCTGTTTTCTTTCTGAAAATGTGATGTGTCCACGTCGTGTTTTTGGGCATATCCTGTCGCGGGCGCTAAGCCTACCCACACAAGTGAGGTATAATTTTTATCGGGAGACTTGGGGGAACACTGGGTGGAAGGAAATATGTGGCTCCTCTCAGATTCCAGAACTTTCTGTCACCGAAATGACCGGAAAAAGTGTTTTTTTTGCCAAATTTTGAGGTTTGCAAAGGATTCTGGGTAACAGAACCTGGTCAGAGCCCCACAAGTTACCCCATCTTGGATTCCCCTAGGTGTCTAGTTTTGAAAAATGCGAAGGTTTACAAGGTTTCCCCAGGTGCCGGCTGAGCTAGAGGCCAAAATCCAAAGCTAGGCACTTAGTAAAAAACAGCTCTGTTTTCTTTCTGAAAATGTGATGTGTCTACGTCGTGTTTTGGGGCATATCCTGTTGCGGGCGCTAGGCCTACCCACAGAAGTGAGGTACCATTTTTATCGGGAGACTTGGGGGAACCCTGGGTGGAAGGAAATTTGTGGCTCCTCTCAGATTCCAGAACTTTCTGTCACCGAAATGACAGGAAAAAGAGTTGTTTTTTGCCAAATTATGAGGTTTGCAAAGGATTCTGGGTAACAGAACCTGGTCAGAGCCCCACAAGTTACCACATCTTGGATTCCCCTAGGTGTCATAGTTTTCAAAAATGCGAAGGTTTGCTAGGTTTCACCGGGTGCCGGCTGAGCTAGAGGCCAAAATCCACAGCTAGGCACTTAGTAAAAAACAGCTGTTTTCTTTCTGAAAATGTGATGTGTCCACGTCATGTTTTGGGGCATATCCTGTCGCAGGCGCTAGGCCTACCCACACAAGTGAGGTACCATTTTTATCGGGAGACTTGGGGGAACGCTGGGTGGAAGGAAATTTGTGGCTCCTCTCAGATTCCAGAACTTTCTGTCACCAAAATGACAGGAAAAAGTGTTTTTTTTTTGCTATATTTTGAGGTTTGCAAAGGATTCTGGGTAACAGAACGTAGTCAGAGCCCCACAAGTCACCCCATCTTGGATTCCCCTAGGTGTCTAGTTTTCAAAAATGTGCAGGTTTGCTAGGTTTCCCCAGGTGCCGGCTGAGCAAGAGTCCAAAATCCACAGCTAGGCACTTAGTAAAAACAGCTCTGTTTTCTTTCTGAAAATGTGATGTGTCCACGTCGTGTTTTGGGGCATATCCTGTCGCGGGTGCTAGGCCTACCCACACAAGTGAGGTACCATTTTTATCGGGAGACTTGGGGGAACTCTGGGTGGAAGGAAATTTGTGGCTCCTCTCAGATTCCAGAACTTTCTGTCACCGAAATGGCAAGAAAAAGTGTTTTTTTTGCCAAATTGTGAGGTTTGCAAAGGATTCTGGGTAACAGAACCTGGTCAGAGCCCCACAAGTCACCCCATCTTGGATTCCCCTAGGTCTCTAGTTTTCAAAAATGCACAGGTTTGGTAGGTTTCCTTAGGTGCCGGCTGAGCTAGAGGCCAAAATCCACAGCTAGGCACTTAGTAAAAAACAGCTCTGTTTTCTTTCTGAAAATGTGATGTGTCCACGTCGTGTTTTGGGGCATATCCTGTCGCGGGCGCTAGGCCTACCCACACAAGTGAGGTACCATTTTTATCGGGAGACTTGGGGGAACGCTGGGTGGAAGGAAATTTGTGGCTCCTCTCAGATTCCAGAACTTTCTGTCACTGAAATGGACAGAAAAAGTGTTTTTTTTTTGCCACATTTTGAGGTTTGCAAAGGATTCTGGGTAACAGAACCTGGTCAGAGCCCCACAAGTCACCCCATCTTGGATTCCCCTAGGTGTCTAGTTTTAAAAAATGTGCAGGTTTGCTAGGTTTCCCCAGATGCCGGGTGAGCTAGAGGCCAAAATCCACAGCTAGGCACTTAGTAAAAACAGCTCTGTTTTCTTTCTGAAAATGTGATGTGTCCACGTCGTGTTTTTGGGCAAATCCTGTCGCGGGCGCTAGGCCTACCCACACAAGTGAGGTACCATTTTTATCGGGAGACTTGGGGGAACACTGGGTGGAAGGAAATTTGTGGCTCCTCTCAGATTCCAGAACGTTCTGTCACCGAAATGACAGGAAAAAGTGTTTTTTTTGCCAAATTTTGAGGTTTGCAAAGGATTCTGGGTAACAGAACCTGGTCAGAGCCCCACAAGTCACCCCATCTTCCATTCCCCTAGGTCTCTAGTTTTCAAAAATGCACAGGTTTGGTAGGTTTCCTTAGGTGCCGGCTGAGCTAGAGGCCAAAATCCACAGCTAGGCACTTAGTAAAAACAGCTCTGTTTTCTTTCTGAAAATGTGATGTGTCCACGTCGTGTTTTGGGGCATATCCTGTCGCGGGTGCTAGGCCTACCCACACAAGTGAGGTACCATTTTTATCGGGAGACTTGGGGGAACTCTGGGTGGAAGGAAATTTGTGGCTCCTCTCAGATTCCAGAACTTTCTGTCACCGAAATGACAAGAAAAAGTGTTTTGTTTGCAAAATTTTGAGGTTTGCAAAGGATTCTGGGTAACAGAACCTGGTCAGAGCCCCACAAGTCACCCCATCTTGGATTCCCCTAGGTCTCTAGTTTTCAAAAATGCACAGGTTTGGTAGGTTTCCTTAGGTGCCGGCTGAGCTAGAGGCCAAAATCCACAGGTAGGCACTTAGTAAAAAACAGCTCTGTTTTCTTTCTGAAAATGTGATGTGTCCACGTCGTGTTTTGGGGCATATCCTGTCGCGGGCGCTAGACCTACCCACACAAGTGAGGTACCATTTATATCGGGAGACTTGGGGGAACCCTGGGTGGAAGGAAATTTGTGGCTCCTCTCAGATTCCAGAACTTTCTGTCACCGAAATGACAGTAAAAAGTGTTTTTTTTGCCAAATTTTGAGGTTTGCAAAGGATTCTGGGTAACAGAATCTGGTCAGAGCCCCACAAGTCACCCCATCATGGATTTCCCTAGGTGTCTAGTTTTCAAAAATGAGCAGGTTTGCTAGGTTTCCCCAGGTGCCGGTTGAGCTAGAGGCCAAAATCCACAGCTAGGCACTTAGTAAAAAACAGCTCTGTTTTCTTTCTGAAAATGTGATGTGTCTACGTCGTGTTTTGGGGCATATCCTGCTGCGGTCGCTAGGCCTACCCACACAAGTGAGGTACCATTTTTATCGGGAGATTGGGGGAACGCTGGGTGAAAGGAAATTTGTGTCTCCTCTCAGATTCCAGAACTTTCTGTCACCGAAATGACAGGAAAAAGTGTTTTTTTTGCTAAATGTTGAGGCTTGCAAAGGATTCTAAGTAACAGAACGTAGTCAGAGCCCCACAAGTCACCCCATCTTGGATTCCCCTAGGTGTCTAGTTTTAAAAAATGTGCAGGTTTGCTAGGTTTCCCCAGGTGCCGGCTGAGCTAGAGGCCAAAATCCACAGCTAGGCACTTAGTAAAAACAGCTCTGTTTTCTTTCTGAAAATGTGATGTGTCCACGTCAGGTTTTGGGGCATATCCTGTCGCGGGTGCTAGGCCTACCCACACAAGTGAGGTACCATTTTTATCGGGAGATTGGGGGAACCCTGGGTGGAAGGAAATTTGTGGCTCCTCTCAGATTCCAGAACTTTCTGTCACCGAAATGACAGTAAAAAGTGTTTTTTTTGCCAAATTTTGAGGTTTGCAAAGGATTCTGGGTAACAGAATCTGGTCAGAGCCCCACAAGTCACCCCATCTTGGATTTCCCTAGGTGTCTAGTTTTCAAAAATGTGCAGGTTTGCTAGGTTTCCCCAGGTGCCGGTTGAGCTAGAGGCCAAAATCCACAGCGAGGCACTTAGTAAAAAACAGCTCTGTTTTCTTTCTGAATATGTGATGTGTCTACGTCGTGTTTTGGGGCATATCCTGCTGCGGGCGCTAGGCCTACCCACACATGTGAGGTACCATTTTTATCGGGAGACTTGGGGGAACGCTGGGTGGAAGGAAATTTGTGGCTCCTCTCAGATTCCAGAACTTTCTGTCACCGAAATGACAGTAAAAAGTGTTTTTTTTGCCAAATTTTGAGGTTTGCAAAGGATTCTGGGTAACAGAATCTGGTCAGAGCCCCACAAGTCACCCCATCTTGGATTCCCCTAGGTCTCTAGTTTTAAAAAATGTGCAGGTTTGCTAGGTTTCCCCAGGTGCCGGCTGAGCTAGAGGCCAAAATCCACAGCTAGGCACTTAGTAAAAACAGCTCTGTTTTCTTTCTGAAAATGTGATGTGTCCACGTCGTGTTTTGGGGCATATCCTGTCGCGGGTGCTAGGCCTACCCACACAAGTGAGGTACCATTTTTATCGGGAGACTTGGGGGAACTCTGGGTGGAAGGAAATGTGTGGCTCCTCTCAGATTCCAGAACTTTCTGTCACCGAAATGACAAGAAAAAGTGTTTGTTTTGCCAAATTTTGAGGTTTGCAAAGGATTCTGGGTAACAGAACCTGGTCAGAGCCCCACAAGTCACCCCATCTTGGATTCCCCTAGGTCTCTAGTTTTAAAAAATGCACAGGTTTGGTAGGTTTCCTTAGGTGACGGCTGAGCTAGAGGCCAAAATCCACAGCTAGGCACTTAGTAAAAAACAGCTCTGTTTTCTTTCTGAAAATGTGATGTGTCCACGTCGTGTTTTGGGGCATATCCTGTCGCGGGCGCTAGACCTACCCACACAAGTGAGGTACCATTTATATCGGGAGACTTGGGGGAACCCTGGGTGGAAGGAAATTTGTGGCTCCTCTCTGATTCCAGAACTTTCTGTCACCGAAATGACAGTAAAAAGTGGGTTTTTTGCCAAATTTTGAGGTTTGCAAAGGATTCTGGGTAACAGAATCTGGTCAGAGCCCCACAAGTCACCCCATCTTGGATTTCCCTAGGTGTCTAGTTTTAAAAAATGTGCAGGTTTGCTAGGTTTCCCCAGGTGCCGGTTGAGCTAGAGGCCAAAATCCACAGCTAGGCACTTAGTAAAAAACAGCTCTGTTTTCTTTCTGAAAATGTGATGTGTCTACGTCGTGTTTTGGGGCATATCCTGCTGCGGGCGCTATGCCTACCCACACAAGTGAGGTACCATTTTTATCGGGAGACTTGGGGGAACGCTGGGTGGAAGGAAATTTGTGGCTCCTCTCAGATTCCAGAACTTTCTGTCACCGAAATGACAGGAAAAAGTGTTTTTTTTGCTAAATGGTGAGGCTTGCAAAGGATTCTGGGTAACAGAACGTAGTCAGAGCCCCACAAGTCACCCCATCTTGGATTCCCCTAGCTGTCTAGTTTAAAAAAATGTGCAGGTTTGCTAGGTTTCCCCAGGTGCCGGCTGAGCTAGAGGCCAAAATCCACAGCTAGGCACTTAGTAAAAACAGCTCTGTTTTCTTTCTGAAAATGTGATGTGTCCACATCAGGTTTTGGGGCATATCCTGTCGCGGGTGCTAGGCCTACCCACACAAGTGAGGTTCCATTTTTATCGGGAGACTTGGGGGAACCCTGGGTGGAAGGAAATTTGTGGCTCCTCTCAGATTCCAGAACTTTCTGTCACCGAAATGACAGGAAAAAGTGTTTTTTTTAGCCAAATTTTGATGTTTGCAAAGGATTCTGGGTAACAGAATCTGGTCAGAGCCCCACAAGTCACCCCATCTTGGATTCCCCTAGGTTTCTAGTTTTAAAAAATGTGCAGGTTTGCTAGGTTTCCCCAGGTGCCGGTTGAGCTAGAGGCCAAAATCCACAGCTAGGCACTTAGTTAAAAACAACTCTGCTTTCTTTCTGAAAATGTGATTAGTCCACGTCATGTTTTGGGGCATATCCTGTCGCGGGCGCTAGGCCTACCCACACAAGTGAGGTACCATTTTTATCGGGAGACTTGGGGGAACGCTGGGTGGAAGGAAATTTGTGGCTCCTCTCAGATTCCAGAACTTTCTGTCACCGAAATGACAAGAAAAAGTGTTTTTTTTGCCAAATTGTGAGGTTTGCAAAGGATTCTGGGTAACAGAACCTGGTCAGAGCCCCACAAGTCACCACATCTTGGATTTCCCTAGGTCTCTAGTTTTCAAAAATGCACAGGTTTGGTAGGTTTCCTTAGGTGCCGGCTGAGCTAGAGGCCAAAATCCACAGCTAGGCACTTAGTAAAAAACAGCTCTGTTTTCTTTCTGAAAATGTGATGTGTCCACGTCGTGTTTTGGGGCATATCCTGTCGCGGGCGCTAGGCCTACCCACACAAGTGAGGTACCATTTTTATCGGGAGACTTGGGGGAACGCTGGGTGGAAGGAAATTTGTGGCTCCTCTCAGATTCCAGAACTTTCTGTCACTGAAATGGACAGAAAAAGTGTTTTTTTTTGCCACATTTTGAGGTTTGCAAAGGATTCTGGGTAACAGAACCTGGTCAGAGCCCCACAAGTCACCCCATCTTGGATTCCCCTAGGTGTCTAGTTTTCAAAAATGCACAGGTTTGGTAGGTTTCCTTAGGTGCCGGCTGAGCTAGAGGCCAAAATCCACAGCTAGGCACTTAGTAAAAAACAGCTCTGTTTTCTTTCTGAAAATGTGATGTGTCCACGTCGTGTTTTGGGGCATATCCTGTCGCGGGCGCTAGACCTACCCACACAAGTGAGGTACCATTTATATCGGGAGACTTGGGGGAACCCTGGGTGGAAGGAAATTTGTGGCTCCTCTCAGATTCCAGAACTTTCTGTCACCGAAATGACAGTAAAAAGTGTTTTTTTTGCCAAATTTTGAGGTTTGCAAAGGATTCTGGGTAACAGAATCTGGTCAGAGCCCCACAAGTCACCCCATCTTGGATTTCCCTAGGTGTCTAGTTTTCAAAAATGAGCAGGTTTGCTAGGTTTCCCCAGGTGCCGGTTGAGCTAGAGGCCAAAATCCACAGCTAGGCACTTAGTAAAAAACAGCTCTGTTTTCTTTCTGAAAATGTGATGTGTCTACGTCGTGTTTTGGGGCATATCCTGCTGCGGTCGCTAGGCCTACCCACACAAGTGAGGTACCATTTTTATCGGGAGATTGGGGGAACGCTGGGTGAAAGGAAATTTGTGTCTCCTCTCAGATTCCAGAACTTTCTGTCACCGAAATGACAGGAAAAAGTGTTTTTTTTGCTAAATGTTGAGGCTTGCAAAGGATTCTAAGTAACAGAACGTAGTCAGAGCCCCACAAGTCACCCCATATTGGATTCCCCTAGGTGTCTAGTTTAAAAAAATGTGCAGGTTTGCTAGGTTTCCCCAGGTGCCGGCTGAGCTAGAGGCCAAAATCCACAGCTAGGCACTTAGTAAAAACAGCTCTGTTTTCTTTCTGAAAATGTGATGTGTCCACGTCAGGTTTTGGGGCATATCCTGTCGCGGGTGCTAGGCCTACCCACACAAGTGAGGTACCATTTTTATCGGGAGATTGGGGGAACCCTGGGTGGAAGGAAATTTGTGGCTCCTCTCAGATTCCAGAACTTTCTGTCACCGAAATGACAGTAAAAAGTGTTTTGTTTGCCAAATTTTGAGGTTTGCAAAGGATTCTGGTTAACAGAATCTGGTCAGAGCCCCACAAGTCACCCCATCTTGGATTTCCCTAGGTGTCTAGTTTTCAAAAATGTGCAGGTTTGCTAGGTTTCCCCAGGTGCCGGTTGAGCTAGAGGCCAAAATCCACAGCGAGGCACTTAGTAAAAAACAGCTCTGTTTTCTTTCTGAATATGTGATGTGTCTACGTCGTGTTTTGGGGCATATCCTGCTGCGGGCGCTAGGCCTACCCACACAAGTGAGGTACCATTTTTATCGGGAGACTTGGGGGAACGCTGGGTGGAAGGAAATTTGTGGCTCCTCTCAGATTCCAGAACTTTCTGTCACCGAAATGACAGTAAAAAGTGTTTTTTTTGCCAAATTTTGAGGTTTGCAAAGGATTCTGGGTAACAGAATCTGGTCAGAGCCCCACAAGTCACCCCATCTTGGATTTCCCTAGGTGTCTAGTTTTAAAAAATGTGCAGGTTTGCTAGGTTTCCCCAGGTGCCGGCTGAGCTAGAGGCCAAAATCCACAGCTAGGCACTTAGTAAAAACAGCTCTGTTTTCTTTCTGAAAATGTGATGTGTCCACGTCGTGTTTTGGGGCATATCCTGTCGCGGGTGCTAGGCCTACCCACACAAGTGAGGTACCATTTTTATTGGGAGACTTGGGGGAACTCTGGGTGGAAGGAAATGTGTGGCTCCTCTCAGATTCCAGAACTTTCTGTCACCGAAATGACAAGAAAAAGTGTTTGTTTTGCCAAATTTTGAGGTTTGCAAAGGATTCTGGGTAACAGAACCTGGTCAGAGCCCCACAAGTCACCCCATCTTGGATTCCCCTAGGTCTCTAGTTTTAAAAAATGCACAGGTTTGGTAGGTTTCCTTAGGTGCCGGCTGAGCTAGAGGCCAAAATCCACAGCTAGGCACTTAGTAAAAAACAGCTCTGTTTTCTTTCTGAAAATGTGATGTGTCCACGTCGTGTTTTGGGGCATATCCTGTCGCGGGCGCTAGACCTACCCACACAAGTGAGGTACCATTTATATCGGGAGACTTGGGGGAACCCTGGGTGGAAGGAAATTTGTGGCTCCTCTCTGATTCCAGAACTTTCTGTCACCGAAATGACAGTAAAAAGTGGGTTTTTTGCCAAATTTTGAGGTTTGCAAAGGATTCTGGGTAACAGAATCTGGTCAGAGCCCCACAAGTCACCCCATCTTGGATTTCCCTAGGTGTCTAGTTTTAAAAAATGTGCAGGTTTGCTAGGTTTCCCCAGGTGCCGGTTGAGCTAGAGGCCAAAATCCACAGCTAGGCACTTAGTAAAAACAGCTCTGTTTTCTTTCTGAAAATGTGATGTGTCCACATCAGGTTTTGGGGCATATCCTGTCGCGGGCGCTAGGCCTACCCACACAAGTGAGGTACCATTTTTATCGGGAGACTTGGGGGAACGCTGGGTGGAAGGAAATTTGTGGCTCCTCTCAGATTCCAGAACTTTCTGTCACTGAAATGGACAGAAAAAGTGTTTTTTTTTGCCAAATTTTGAGGTTTGCAAAGGATTCTGGGTAACAGAATCTGGTCAGAGCCCCACAAGTCACCCCATCTTGGATTTCCCTAGGTGTCTAGTTTTAAAAAATGTGCAGGTTTGCTAGGTTTCCCCAGGTGCCGGTTGAGCTAGAGGCCAAAATCCACAGCTAGGCACTTAGTAAAAAACAGCTCTGTTTTCTTTCTGAAAATGTGATGTGTCTACGTCGTGTTTTGGGGCATATCCTGCTGCGGGCGCTATGCCTACCCACACAAGTGAGGTACCATTTTTATCGGGAGACTTGGGGGAACGCTGGGTGGAAGGAAATTTGTGGCTCCTCTCAGATTCCAGAACTTTCTGTCACCGAAATGACAGGAAAAAGTGTTTTTTTTGCTAAATGGTGAGGCTTGCAAAGGATTCTGGGTAACAGAACGTAGTCAGAGCCCCACAAGTCACCCCATCTTGGATTCCCCTAGCTGTCTAGTTTAAAAAAATGTGCAGGTTTGCTAGGTTTCCCCAGGTGCCGGCTGAGCTAGAGGCCAAAATCCACAGCTAGGCACTTAGTAAAAACAGCTCTGTTTTCTTTCTGAAAATGTGATGTGTCCACATCAGGTTTTGGGGCATATCCTGTCGCGGGTGCTAGGCCTACCCACACAAGTGAGGTTCCATTTTTATCGGGAGACTTGGGGGAACCCTGGGTGGAAGGAAATTTGTGGCTCCTCTCAGATTCCAGAACTTTCTGTCACCGAAATGACAGGAAAAAGTGTTTTTTTTAGCCAAATTTTGATGTTTGCAAAGGATTCTGGGTAACAGAATCTGGTCAGAGCCCCACAAGTCACCCCATCTTGGATTCCCCTAGGTTTCTAGTTTTAAAAAATGTGCAGGTTTGCTAGGTTTCCCCAGGTGCCGGTTGAGCTAGAGGCCAAAATCCACAGCTAGGCACTTAGTTAAAAACAACTCTGCTTTCTTTCTGAAAATGTGATTAGTCCACGTCATGTTTTGGGGCATATCCTGTCGCGGGCGCTAGGCCTACCCACACAAGTGAGGTACCATTTTTATCGGGAGACTTGGGGGAACGCTGGGTGGAAGGAAATTTGTGGCTCCTCTCAGATTCCAGAACTTTCTGTCACCGAAATGACAAGAAAAAGTGTTTTTTTTGCCAAATTGTGAGGTTTGCAAAGGATTCTGGGTAACAGAACCTGGTCAGAGCCCCACAAGTCACCACATCTTGGATTTCCCTAGGTCTCTAGTTTTCAAAAATGCACAGGTTTGGTAGGTTTCCTTAGGTGCCGGCTGAGCTAGAGGCCAAAATCCACAGCTAGGCACTTAGTAAAAAACAGCTCTGTTTTCTTTCTGAAAATGTGATGTGTCCACGTCGTGCTTTGGGGCATATCCTGTCGCGGGCGCTAGGCCTACCCACACAAGTGAGGTACCATTTTTATCGGGAGACTTGGGGGAACGCTGGGTGGAAGGAAATTTGTGGCTCCTCTCAGATTCCAGAACTTTCTGTCACTGAAATGGACAGAAAAAGTGTTTTTTTTTGCCACATTTTGAGGTTTGCAAAGGATTCTGGGTAACAGAACCTGGTCAGAGCCCCACAAGTCACCCCATCTTGGATTCCCCTAGGTGTCTAGTTTTCAAAAATGCACAGGTTTGGTAGGTTTCCTTAGGTGCCGGCTGAGCTAGAGGCCAAAATCCACAGCTAGGCACTTAGTAAAAAACAGCTCTGTTTTCTTTCTGAAAATGTGATGTGTCCACGTCGTGTTTTGGGGCATATCCTGTCGCGGGCGCTAGACCTACCCACACAAGTGAGGTACCATTTATATCGGGAGACTTGGGGGAACCCTGGGTGGAAGGAAATTTGTGGCTCCTCTCAGATTCCAGAACTTTCTGTCACCGAAATGACAGTAAAAAGTGTTTTTTTTTGCCAAATTTTGAGGTTTGCAAAGGATTCTGGGTAACAGAATCTGGTCAGAGCCCCACAAGTCACCCCATCTTGGATTTCCCTAGGTGTCTAGTTTTCAAAAATGAGCAGGTTTGCTAGGTTTCCCCAGGTGCCGGTTGAGCTAGAGGCCAAAATCCACAGCTAGGCACTTAGTAAAAAACAGCTCTGTTTTCTTTCTGAAAATGTGATGTGTCTACGTCGTGTTTTGGGGCATATCCTGCTGCGGTCGCTAGGCCTACCCACACAAGTGAGGTACCATTTTTATCGGGAGATTGGGGGAACGCTGGGTGAAAGGAAATTTGTGTCTCCTCTCAGATTCCAGAACTTTCTGTCACCGAAATGACAGGAAAAAGTGTTTTTTTTTGCTAAATGTTGAGGCTTGCAAAGGATTCTAAGTAACAGAACGTAGTCAGAGCCCCACAAGTCACCCCATATTGGATTCCCCTAGGTGTCTAGTTTAAAAAAATGTGCAGGTTTGCTAGGTTTCCCCAGGTGCCGGCTGAGCTAGAGGCCAAAATCCACAGCTAGGCACTTAGTAAAAACAGCTCTGTTTTCTTTCTGAAAATGTGATGTGTCCACGTCAGGTTTTGGGGCATATCCTGTCGCGGGTGCTAGGCCTACCCACACAAGTGAGGTACCATTTTTATCGGGAGATTGGGGGAACCCTGGGTGGAAGGAAATTTGTGGCTCCTCTCAGATTCCAGAACTTTCTGTCACCGAAATGACAGTAAAAAGTGTTTTGTTTGCCAAATTTTGAGGTTTGCAAAGGATTCTGGTTAACAGAATCTGGTCAGAGCCCCACAAGTCACCCCATCTTGGATTTCCCTAGGTGTCTAGTTTTCAAAAATGTGCAGGTTTGCTAGGTTTCCCCAGGTGCCGGTTGAGCTAGAGGCCAAAATCCACAGCGAGGCACTTAGTAAAAAACAGCTCTGTTTTCTTTCTGAATATGTGATGTGTCTACGTCGTGTTTTGGGGCATATCCTGCTGCGGGCGCTAGGCCTACCCACACAAGTGAGGTACCATTTTTATCGGGAGACTTGGGGGAACGCTGGGTGGAAGGAAATTTGTGGCTCCTCTCAGATTCCAGAACTTTCTGTCACCGAAATGACAGTAAAAAGTGTTTTTTTTGCCAAATTTTGAGGTTTGCAAAGGATTCTGGGTAACAGAATCTGGTCAGAGCCCCACAAGTCACCCCATCTTGGATTTCCCTAGGTGTCTAGTTTTAAAAAATGTGCAGGTTTGCTAGGTTTCCCCAGGTGCCGGCTGAGCTAGAGGCCAAAATCCACAGCTAGGCACTTAGTAAAAACAGCTCTGTTTTCTTTCTGAAAATGTGATGTGTCCACGTCGTGTTTTGGGGCATATCCTGTCGCGGGTGCTAGGCCTACCCACACAAGTGAGGTACCATTTTTATTGGGAGACTTGGGGGAACTCTGGGTGGAAGGAAATGTGTGGCTCCTCTCAGATTCCAGAACTTTCTGTCACCGAAATGACAAGAAAAAGTGTTTGTTTTGCCAAATTTTGAGGTTTGCAAAGGATTCTGGGTAACAGAACCTGGTCAGAGCCCCACAAGTCACCCCATCTTGGATTCCCCTAGGTCTCTAGTTTTAAAAAATGCACAGGTTTGGTAGGTTTCCTTAGGTGCCGGCTGAGCTAGAGGCCAAAATCCACAGCTAGGCACTTAGTAAAAAACAGCTCTGTTTTCTTTCTGAAAATGTGATGTGTCCACGTCGTGTTTTGGGGCATATCCTGTCGCGGGCGCTAGACCTACCCACACAAGTGAGGTACCATTTATATCGGGAGACTTGGGGGAACCCTGGGTGGAAGGAAATTTGTGGCTCCTCTCTGATTCCAGAACTTTCTGTCACCGAAATGACAGTAAAAAGTGGGTTTTTTGCCAAATTTTGAGGTTTGCAAAGGATTCTGGGTAACAGAATCTGGTCAGAGCCCCACAAGTCACCCCATCTTGGATTTCCCTAGGTGTCTAGTTTTAAAAAATGTGCAGGTTTGCTAGGTTTCCCCAGGTGCCGGTTGAGCTAGAGGCCAAAATCCACAGCTAGGCACTTAGTAAAAACAGCTCTGTTTTCTTTCTGAAAATGTGATGTGTCCACATCAGGTTTTGGGGCATATCCTGTCGCGGGTGCTAGGCCTACCCACACAAGTGAGGTACCATTTTTATCGGGAGACTTGGGCGAACCCTGGGTGGAAGGAAATTTGTGGCTCCTCTCAGATTCCAGAACTTTCTGTCACCGAAATGACAGGAAAAAGTGTTTTTTTTAGCCAAATTTTGATGTTTGCAAAGGATTCTGGGTAACAGAATCTGGTCAGAGCCCCACAAGTCACCCCATCTTGGATTCCCCTAGGTTTCTAGTTTTAAAAAATGTGCAGGTTTGCTAGGTTTCCCCAGGTGCCGGTTGAGCTAGAGGCCAAAATCCACAGCTAGGCACTTAGTTAAAAACAACTCTGCTTTCTTTCTGAAAATGTGATTAGTCCACGTCATGTTTTGGGGCATATCCTGTCGCGGGCGCTAGGCCTACCCACACAAGTGAGGTACCATTTTTATCGGGAGACTTGGGGGAACGCTGGGTGGAAGGAAATTTGTGGCTCCTCTCAGATTCCAGAACTTTCTGTCACCGAAATGACAAGAAAAAGTGTTTTTTTTGCCAAATTGTGAGGTTTGCAAAGGATTCTGGGTAACAGAACCTGGTTAGAGCCCCACAAGTCACCACATCTTGGATTCCCCTAGGTCTCTAGTTTTCAAAAATGCACAGGTTTGGTAGGTTTCCTTAGGTGCCGGCTGAGCTAGAGGCCAAAATCCACAGCTAGGCACTTAGTAAAAAACAGCCCTGTTTTCTTTCTGAAAATGTGATGTGTCCACGTCGTGTTTTGGGGCATATCCTGTCGCGGGCGCTAGGCCTACCCACACAAGTGAGGTACCATTTTTATCGGGAGACTTGGGGGAACGCTGGGTGGAAGGAAATTTGTGGCTCCTCTCAGATTCCAGAACTTTCTGTCACTGAAATGGACAGAAAAAGTGTTTTTTTTTGCCACATTTTGAGGTTTGCAAAGGATTCTGGGTAACAGAACCTGGTCAGAGCCCCACAAGTCACCCCATTTTGGATTCCCCTAGGTGTCTAGTTTTCAAAAATGCACAGGTTTGGTAGGTTTCCTTAGGTGCCGGCTGAGCTAGAGGCCAAAATCCACAGCTAGGCACTTAGTAAAAAACAGCTCTGTTTTCTTTCTGAAAATGTGATGTGTCCACGTCGTGTTTTGGGGCATATCCTGTCGCGGGCGCTAGACCTACCCACACAAGTGAGGTACCATTTATATCGGGAGACTTGGGGGAACCCTGGGTGGAAGGAAATTTGTGGCTCCTCTCAGATTCCAGAACTTTCTGTCACCGAAATGACAGTAAAAAGTGTTTTTTTTTGCCAAATTTTGAGGTTTGCAAAGGATTCTGGGTAACAGAATCTGGTCAGAGCCCCACAAGTCACCCCATCTTGGATTTCCCTAGGTGTCTAGTTTTCAAAAATGTGCAGGTTTGCTAGGTTTCCCCAGGTGCCGGTTGAGCTAGAGGCCAAAATCCACAGCTAGGCACATAGTAAAAAACAGCTCTGTTTTCTTTCTGAAAATGTGATGTGTCTACGTCGTGTTTTGGGGCATATCCTGCTGCGGGTGCTAGGCCTACCCACACAAGTGAGGTACCATTTTTATCGGGAGACTTGGGGGAAGGCTGGGTGGAAGGAAATTTGTGGCTCCTCTCAAATTCCAGAACTTTCTGTCACCGAAATGACAGGAAAAAGTGTTTTTTTTGCTAAATGTTGAGGCTTGCAAAGGATTCTGGGTAACAGAACGTAGTCAGAGCCCCACAAGTCACCCCATCTTGGATTCCCCTAGGTGTCTAGTTTAAAACAATGTGCAGGTTTGCTAGGTTTCCCCAGGTGCCGGCTGAGCTAGAGGCCAAAATCCACAGCTAGGCACTTCGTAAAAACAGCTCTGTTTTCTTTCTGAAAATGTGATGTGTCCACGTCAGGTTTTGGGGCATATCCTGTCGCGGGTGCTAGGCCTACCCACACAAGTGAGGTACCATTTTTATCTGGAGACTTGGGGGAACCCTGGGTGGAAGGAAATTTCTGGCTCCTCTCAGATTCCAGAACTTTCTGTCACCGAAATGACAGGAAAAAGTGTTTTTTTTTGCCAAATTTTGATGTTTGCAAAGGATTCTGGGTAACAGAATCTGGTCAGAGCCCCACAAGTCACCCCATCTCGGATTCCCCTAGGTGTCTAGTTTTAAAAAATGTGCAGGTTTGCTAGGTTTCCCCAGATGCCGGGTGAGCTAGAGGCCAAAATCCACAGCTAGGCACTTAGTTAAAACAGCTCCGTTTTCTTTCTGAAAATGTGATGTGTCCACGTCGTGTTTTTGGGCATATCCTGTCACGGGCGCTAGGCCTACCCACACAAGTGAGGTACCATTTTTATCGAGAGACTTGGGGGAACGCTGGGTGGAAGGAAATTTGTGGCTCCTCTCAGATTCCAGAACTTTCTGTCACCGAAATGACAGGAAAAAGTGTTTTTTTTGCCAAATTTTGAGGTTTGCAAAGGATTCTGGGTAACAGAACCTGGTCAGAGCCCCACAAGTCACCCCATCTTGGATTCCCCTAGGTCTCTAGTTTTAAAAAATGCACAGGTTTGGTAGGTTTCCTTAGGTGCCGGCTGAGCTAGAGGCCAAAATCCACAGCTAGGCACTTAGTAAAAAACAGCTCTGTTTTCTTTCTGAAAATGTGATGTGTCCACGTCGTGTTTTGGGGCATATCCTGTGGCGGGCGCTAGACCTACCCACACAAGTGAGGTACCATTTATATCGGGAGACTTGGGGGAACCCTGGGTGGAAGGAAATTTGTGGCTCCTCTCAGATTCCAGAATTTCTGTCACGGAAATGACAGTAAAAAGTGTTTTTTTTTGCCAAATTTTGAGGTTTGCAAAGGATTCTGGGTAACAGAATCTGGTCAGAGCCCCACAAGTCACCCCATCTTGGATTCCCCTAGGTGTCTAGTTTAAAAAAATGAGCAGGTTTGCTAGGTTTCCCCAGGTGCCGGCTGAGCTAGAGGCCAAAATCCACAGCTAGGCACTTCGTAAAAACAGCTCTGTTTTCTTTCTGAAAATGTGATGTGTCCACGTCAGGTTTTGGAGCATATCCTGTCGCGGGTGCTAGGCCTACCCACACAAGTGAGGTACCATTTTTATCGGGAGACTTGGGGGAACCCTGGGTGGAAGGAAATTTGTGGCTCCTCTCAGATTCCAGAACTTTCTGTCACCGAAATGACAGGAAAAAGTGTTTTTTTTGCCACATTTTGATGTTTGCAAAGGATTCTGGGTAACAGAACCTCGTCAGTGCCCCACAAGTCACCCCATCTTGGATTCCCCTAGGTGTCTAGTTTTAAAAAATGTGCAGGTTTGCTAGGTTTCCCCAGGTGCCGGTTGAGCTAGAGGCCAAAATCCACAGCTAGGCACTTAGTAAAAAACAACTCTGCTTTCTTTCTGAAAATGTGATTTGTCCACGTCATGTTTTGGGGCATATCCTGTCGCGGGGCGCTAGGCCTACCCACACAAGTGAGGTACCATTTTTATCGGGAGACTTGGGGGAACGCTGGGTGGAAGGAAATTTGTGGCTCCTCTCAGATTCCAGAACTTTCTGTCACTGAAATGGACAGAAAAAGTGTTTTTTTTTGCCACATTTTGAGGTTTGCAAAGGATACTGGGTAACAGAACCTGGTCAGAGCCCCACAAGTCACCCCATCTTGGATTCCCCTAGGTGTCTAGTTTTAAAAAATGTGCAGGTTTGCTAGGGTTCCCCAGATGCCGGGTGAGCTAGAGGCCAAAATCCACAGCTAGGCACTTAGTAAAAACAGCTCTGTTTTCTTTCTGAAAATGTGATGTGTCCACGTCGTGTTTTTGGGCATATCCTGTCGCGGGGCGCTAGGCCTACCCACACAAGTGAGGTACCATTTTTATCGGGAGACTTGGGGGAACGCTGGGTGGAAGGAAATTTGTGGCTCCTCTCAGATTCCAGAACTTTCTGTCACCGAAATGACAGGAAAAAGTGTTTTTTTTTGCCAAATTTTGAGGTTTGCAAAGGATTCTGGGTAACAGAACCTGGTCAGAGCCCCACAAGTTACCCCATCTTGGATTCCCCTAGGTGTCTAGTTTTGAAAAATGCGAAGGTTTACAAGGTTTCCCCAGGTGCCGGCTGAGCTAGAGGCCAAAATCCACAGCTAGGCACTTAGTAAAAAACAGCTCTGTTTTCTTTCTGAAAATGTGATGTGTCTACGTCGTGTTTTGGGGCATACCCTGTTGCGGGCGCTAGGCCTACCCACAGAAGTGAGGTACCATTTTTATCGGGAGACTTGGGGGAACCCTGGGTGGAAGGAAATTTGTGGCTCCTCTCAGATTCCAGAACTTTCTGTCACTGAAATGACAGGAAAAAGTGTTTTTTTGGCCACATTTTGAGGTTTGCAAAGGATTCTGGGTAACAGAACCTGGTCAGAGCCCCACAAGTTACCCCATCTTGGATTCCCCTAGGTGTCATAGTTTTCAAAAATGCGAAGGTTTGCTAGGTTTCCCCAGGTGCCGGCTGAGCTAGAGGCCAAAATCCACAGCTAGGCACTTAGTAAAAAACAGCTCTGTTTTCTTTCTGAAAATGTGATGTGTCCACGTCGTGTTTTGGGGCATATCCTGTCGCGGGCGCTAGGCCTACCCACACCAGTGAGGTACCTTTTTTATTGGGAGACTTGGGGGAACGCTGTGTGGAAGGAAATTTGTGGCTCCTCTCTGATTCCAGAACTTTCTGTCACCGAAATGACAGGAAAAAGGGTTTTTTTTGCCAAATTTTGAGGTTTACAAAGGATTATGGGTAACAGAACCTGGTCAGAGCCCCAGAAGTCACCCCATCTTGGATTCAACTAGGTCTCTAGTTTTCAAAAATGCACAGGTTTGGTAGGTTTCCCCAGGTGCCGGTTGAGCTAGAGGCCAAAATCCACAGCTAGGCACTTAGTAAAAAACAGCTCTGTTTTCTTTCTGAAAATGTGATGTGTTCACGTCGTGTTTTGGGGCATATCCTGTCGCGGGCGCTAGACCTACCCACACAAGTGAGGTACCATTTATATCGGGAGACTTGGGGGAACCCTGGGTGGAAGGAAATTTGTGGCTCCTCTCAGATTCCAGAACTTTCTGTCACCGAAATGACAGTAAAAAGAGTTTTTTTTGCCAAATTTTGAGGTTTGCAAAGGATTCTGGGTAACAGAATCTGGTCAGAGCCCCACAAGTCACCCCATTTTGGATTTCCCTAGGTGTCTAGTTTTCAAAAATGTGCAGGTTTGCTAGGTTTCCCCAGGTGCCGGTTGAGCTAGAGGCCAAAATCCACAGCTAGGCGCTTAGTAAAAAACAGCTCTGTTTTCTTTCTGAAAATGTGATGTGTCTATGTCGTGTTTTGGGGCATATCCTGCTGCGGGCGCTAGGCCTAACCACACAAGTGAGGTACCATTTTTATCGGGAGACTTGGGGGAACGCTGGGTGGAAGGAAATTTGTGGCTCCTCTCAGATTTCAGAACTTTCTGTCACCGAAATGACAGGAAAAAGTGTTTTTTTTTGCTAAATGTTGAGGCTTGCAAAGGATTCTGGGTAACAGAACGTAGTCAGAGCCCCACAAGTCACCCCATCTTGGATTCCCCTAGGTGTCTAGTTTAAAAAAATGTGCAGGTGTGCTAGGTTTCCCCAGGTGCCGGCTGAGCTAGAGGCCAAAATCCACAGCTAGGCACTTAGTAAAAACAGCTCTGTTTTCTTTCTGAAAATGTGATGTGTCCACGTCAGGTTTTGGGGCATATCCTGTCACGGGTGCTTGGCCTACCCACACAAGTGAGGTGCCATTTTTATCGGGAGACTTGGGGGAACCCTGGGTGGAAGGAAATTTGTGGCTCCTCTCAGATTCCAGAACTTTCTGTCACCGAAATGACAGGAAAAAGTGTTTTTTTTTGCCAAATTTTGATGTTTGCAAAGGATTCTGGGTAACAGAATCTGGTCAGAGCCCCAAAAGTCACCCCATCTTGGATTCCCCTAGGTGTCTAGTTTTAAAAAATGTGCAGGTTTGCTAGGTTTCCCCAGGTGCCGGTTGAGCTAGAGGCCAAAATCCACAGCTAGGCACTTAGTAAAAAACAACTCTGCTTTCTTTCTGAAAATGTGATTTGTCCACGTCATGTTTTGGGGCATATCCTGTCGCGGGCGCTAGGCCTACCCACAAAAGGGAGGTACCATTTTTATCGGGAGACTTGGGGGAACGCTGGGTGGAAGGAAATTTGTGGCTCCTCTCAGATTCCAGAACTTTCTGTCACTGAAATGGACAGAAAAAGTGTTTTTTTTTTGCCACATTTTGAGGTTTGCAAAGGATTCTGGGTAACAGAACCTGGTCAGAGCCCCACAAGTCACCCCATCTTGGATTCCCCTAGGTGTCTAGTTTTAAAAAATGTGCAGGTTTGCTAGGTTTCCCCAGATGCCGGGTGAGCTAGAGGCCAAAATCCACAGCTAGGCACTTAGTAAAAACAGCTCTGTTTTCTTTCTGAAAATGTGATGTGTTCACGTCGTGTTTTGGGGCATATCCTGTCGCGGGCGCTAGGCCTACCCACACAAGTGAGGTACCATTTTTATCGGGAGGCTTGGGGGAACGCTGGGTGGAAGGAAATTTGTGGCTCCTCTCAGATTCCAGTACTTTCTGTCACCGAAATGACAGGAAAAAGTGTTTTTTTTTTGCCAAATTTTGAGGTTTGCAAAGGATTCTGGGTAACAGAACCTGGTCAGAGCCCCACAAGTTACCCCATCTTGGATTCCCCTAGGTGTCTAGTTTTGAAAAATGCGAAGGTTTACAAGGTTTCCCCAGGTGCCGGCTGAGCTAGAGGCCAAAATCCACAGCTAGGCACTTAGTAAAAAACAGCTCTGTTTTCTTTCTGAAAATGTGATGTGTCTACGTCGTGTTTTGGGGCATATCCTGTTGCGGGCGCTAGGCCTACCCACAGAAGTGAGGTACCATTTTTATCGGGAGACTTGGGGGAACCCTGGGTGGAAGGAAATTTGTGGCTCCTCTCAGATTCCAGAACTTTCTGTCACTGAAATGACAGGAAAAAGTGTTTTTTTGGCCACATTTTGAGGTTTGCAAAGGATTCTGGGTAACAGAACCTGGTCAGAGCCCCACAAGTTACCCCATCTTGGATTCCCCTAGGTGTCATAGTTTTCAAAAATGCGAAGGTTTGCTAGGTTTCCCCAGGTGCCGGCTGAGCTAGAGGCCAAAATCCACAGCTAGGCACTTAGTAAAAAACAGCTGT
This sequence comes from Pleurodeles waltl, assembly GCF_031143425.1. Lineage (NCBI taxonomy): Eukaryota > Metazoa > Chordata > Amphibia > Caudata > Salamandridae > Pleurodeles > Pleurodeles waltl. The sequence goes on from NC_090444.1 coordinate 820,227,876, forward strand.
TTTCTTTCTTATAATGTGATGTGTCCACGTCGTGTTTTGGGGCATATCCTGTCGCGGGCGCTAGGCCTACCCACACCAGTGAGGTACCTTTTTTATCGGGAGACTTGGGGGAACGCTGGGTGGAAGGAAATTTGTGGCTCCTCTCTGATTCCAGAACTTTCTGTCACCGAAATGACAGGAAAAAGGGTTTTTTTTGCCAAATTTTGAGGTTTACAAAGGATTATGGGTAACAGAACCTGGTCAGAGCCCCAGAAGTCACCCCATCTTGGATTCCCCTAGGTGTCTAGTTTTCAAAAAAGTGCAGGTTTGCTAGGTTTCCCCAGGTGCCGGCTGAGCTAGAGGCCAAAATCCACAGCTAGGCACTTAGTAAAAAACAGCTCTGTTTTCTTTCTGAAAATGTGATGTGTCCACGTCGTGTTTTGGGGCATATCCTGTCGCGGGTGCTAGGCCTACCCACACAAGTGAGGTACCATTTTTATCGGGAGACTTGGGGGAACCCTGGGTGGAAGGAAATTTGTGGCTCCTCTCAGATTCCAGAACTTTCTGTCACCGAAATGACAGGAAAAAGAGTTGTTTTTTGCCAAATTTTGAGGTTTGCAAAGGATTCTGGGTAACAGAACCTGGTCATAGCCCCACAAGTTACCACATCTTGGATTCCCCTAGGTGTCATAGTTTTCAAAAATGCGAAGGTTTGCTAGGTTTCACCAGGTGCCGGCTGAGCTAGAGGCCAAAATCCACAGCTAGGCACTTAGTAAAAAACAGCTCTGTTTTCTTTCTGAAAATGTGATGTGTCTACGTCGTGTTTTGGGGCATATCCTGCTGCGGGCGCTAGGCCTACCCACACAAGTGAGGTACCATTTTTATCGGGAGACTTGGGGGAACGCTGGGTGGAAGGAAATTTGTGGCTCCTCTCAGATTCCAGAACTTTCTGTCACCGAAATGACAGGAAAAAGTGTTTTTTTTTCTAAATGTTGAGGCTTGCAAAGGATTCTGGGTAACAGAACGTAATCAGAGCCCCACAAGTCACCCCATCTTGGATTCCCCTAGGTGTCTAGTTTTAAAAAATTTGCAGGTTTGCTAGGTTTCCCCAGGTGCCGGCTGAGCTAGAGGCCAAAATCCACAGCTAGGCACTTAGTAAAAACAGCTCTGTTTTCTTTCTGAAAATGTGATGTGTCCACGTCAGGTTTTGGGGCATATCCTGTCGCGGGTACTAGGCCTACCCACACAAGTGAGGTACCATTTTTATCGGGAGACTTGGGGGAACCCTGGGTGGAAGGAAATTTGTGGCTCCTCTCAGATTACACAACTTTCTGTCACCGAAATGACAGGAAAAAGTTTTTTTTTTTGCCAAATTTTGATGTTTGCAAAGGATTCTGGGTAACAGAATCTGGTCAGAGCCCCACAAGTCACCCCATCTTGGATTCCCCTAGGTGTCTAGGGTTAATAAATGTGCAGGTTTGCTAGGTTTCCCCAGGTGCCGGTTGAGCTAGAGGCCAAAATCCAAAGCTAGGCACTTAGTAAAAAACAACTCTGCTTTCTTTCTGAAAATGTGATTTGTCCACGTCATGTTTTGGGGCATATCCTGTCGCGGGCGCTAGGCCTACCCACACAAGTGAGGTACCATTTTTATCGGGAGACTTGGGGGAACGCTGGGTGGAAGGAAATTTGTGGCTCCTCTCTGATTCCAGAACTTTCTGTCACCGAAATGACAGGAAAAAGGGTTTTTTTTTGCCAAATTTTGAGGTTTACAAAGGATTATGGGTAACAGAACCTTGTCAGAGCCCCAGAAGTCACCCCATCTTGGATTCCCCTAGGTGTCTAGTTTTCAAAAATGTGCAGGTTTGCTAGGTTTCCCCAGGTGCCGGCTCAGCTTGAGGCCAAAATCCACAGCTAGGCACTTAGTAAAAAACAGCTCTGTTTTCTTTCTGAAAATGTGATGTGTCCACGTCGTGTTTTGGGGCATATCCTGTCGCGGGCGCTAGGCCTACCCACACAAGTGAGGTACCATTTTTATCGGGAGACTTGGGGGAACGCTGGGTGGAAGGAAATTTGTGGCTCCTCTCAGATTCCAGAACTTTCTGTCACTGAAATGGACAGAAAAAGTGTTTTTTTTTGCCACATTTTGAGGTTTGCAAAGGATTCTGGGTAACAGAACCTGGTCAGAGCTCCACAAGTCACCCCATCTTGGATTCCCCTAGGTGTCTAGTTTTAAAAAATGTGCAGGTTTGCTAGGTTTCCCCAGATGCCGGGTGAGCTAGAGGCCAAAATCCACAGCTAGGCACTTAGTAAAAACAGCTCGGTTTTCTTTCTGAAAATGTGATGTGTCCACGTCGTGTTTTTGGGCATATCCTGTCGCGGGCGCTAGGCCTACCCACACAAGTGAGGTGCCATTTTTATCGGGAGACTTGGGGGAACGCTGGGTGGAAGGAAATTTGTGGCTCCTCTCAGATTCCAGAACTTTCTGTCACCGAAATGACAGGAAAAAGTGTTTTTTTTGCCAAATTTTGAGGTTTGCAAAGGATTCTGGGTAACAGAACCTGGTCAGAGCCCCACAAGTCACCCCATCTTGGATTCCCCTAGGTCTCTAGTTTTCAAAAATGCACAGGTTTGGTAGGTTTCCTTAGGTGCCGGCTGAACTAGAGGCCAAAATCCACAGCTAGGCACTTAGTAATAAACAGCTCTGTTTTCTTTCTGAAAATGTGATGTGTCCAAGTCGTGTTTTGGGGCATATCCTGTCGCGGGCGCTAGACCTACCCACACAAGTGAGGTACCATTTATATCGGGAGACTTGGGGGAACCCTGGGTGGAAGGAAATTTGTGGCTCCTCTCAGATTCCAGAACTTTCTGTCACCGAAATGATAGTAAAAAGTGGTTTTTTTGCCAAATGTTGAGGTTTGCAAAGGATTCTGGGTAACAGAATCTGGTCAGAGCCCCACAAGTCACCCCATCTTGGATTTCCCTAGGTGTCTAGTTTTCAAAAATGTGCAGGTTTGCTAGGTTTCCCCAGGTGCCGGTTGAGCTAGAGGCCAAAATCCACAGCTAGGCACTTATTAAAAAACAGCTCTGTTTTCTTTCTGAAAATGTGATGTGTCTACGTCGTGTTTTGGGGCATATCCTGCTGCGGGCGCTAGGCCTACCCACACAAGTGAGGTACCATTTTTATCGGGAGACTTGGGGGAACGCTGGGTGGAAGGAAATTTGTGGCTCCTCTCAGATTCCAGAACTTTCTGTCACCGAAATGACAGGAAAAAGTGTTTTTTTTTGCTAAATGTTGAGGCTTGCAAAGGATTCTGGGTAACAGAACGTAGTCAGAGCCCCACAAGTCACCCCATCTTGGATTCCCCTAGGTGTCTAGTTTAAAAAAATGTGCAGGTTTGCTAGGTTTCCCCAGGTGCCGGCTGAGCTAGAGGCCAAAATCCACAGCTAGGCACTTAGTAAAAACAGCTCTGTTTTCTTTCTGAAAATGTGATGTGTCCACGTCAGGATTTGGGGCATATCCTGTCGCGGGTGCTAGGCCTACCCACACAAGTGAGGTACCATTTTTATCGGGAGACTTGGGGGAACCCTGGGTGGAAGGAGATTTGTGGCTCCTCTCAGATTCCAGAACTTTCTGTCACCGAAATGACAGGAAAAAGTGTTTTTTTTTGCCAAATTTTGATGTTTGCAAAGGATTCTGGGTAACAGAATCTGGTCAGAGCCCCACAAGTCACCCCATCTTGGATTCCCCTAGGTGTCTAGTTTTAAAAAATGTGCAGGTTTGCTAGGTTTCCCCAGGTGCCGGTTGAGCTAGAGGCCAAAATCCACAGCTAGGCACTTAGTATAAAACAACTCTGCTTTCTTTCTGAAAATGTGATTTGTCCACGTCATGTTTTGGGGCATATCCTGTCTCGGGCGCTAGGCCTACCCACACAAGTGAGGTACCATTTTTATCGGGAGACTTGGGGGAACGCTGGGTGGAAGGAAATTTGTGGCTCCTCTCAGATTCCAGAACTTTCTGTCACCGAAATGACAGGAAAAAGTGTTTTTTTTGCCAAATTTTGAGGTTTGCAAAGGATTCTGGGTAACAGAACCTGGTCAGAGCCCCACAAGTTACCCCATCTTGGATTCCCCTAGTTGTCTAGTTTTGAAAAATGCGAAGGTTTACAAGGTTTCCCCAGGTGCCGGCTGAGCTAGAGGCCAAAATCCACAGCTAGGCACTTAGTAAAAAACAGCTCTGTTTTCTTTCTGAAAATGTGATGTGTCTACGTCGTGTTTTGGGGCATATCCTGTTGCGGGCGCTAGGCCTACCCACAGAAGTGAGGTACCATTTTTATCGGGAGACTTGGGGGAACCCTGGGTGGAAGGAAATTTGTGGCTCCTCTCAGATTCCAGAACTTTCTGTCACTGAAATGACAGGAAAAAGTGTTTTTTTGGCCACATTTTGAGGTTTGCAAAGGATTCTGGGTAACAGAACCTGGTCAGAGCCCCACAAGTTACCCCATCTTGGATTCCCCGAGGTGTCATAGTTTTCAAAAATGCGAAGGTTTGCTAGGTTTCCCCAGGTGCCGGCTGAGCTAGAGGCCAAAATCCACAGCTAGGCACTTAGTAAAAAACAGCTCTGTTTTCTTTCTGAAAATGTGATGTGTCCACGTCGTGTTTTGGGGCATATCCTGTCGCGGGCGCTAGGCCTACCCACACCAGTGAGGTACCTTTTTTATCGGGAGACTTGGGGGAACGCTGGGTGGAAGGAAATTTGTGGCTCCTCTCTGATTCCAGAACTTTCTGTCACCGAAATGACAGGAAAAAGGGTTTTTTTTGCCAAATTTTGTGGTTTACAAAGGATTATGGGTAACAGAACCTGGTCAGAGCCCCAGAAGTCACCCCATCTTGGATTCCCCTAGGTGTCTAGTTTTCAAAAATGTGCAGGTTTGCTAGGTTTCCCCAGGTGCCGGCTGAGCTAGAGGCCAAAATCCACAGCTAGGCACTTAGTAAAAAACAGCTCTGTTTTCTTTCTGAAAATGTGATGTGTCCACGTCGTGTTTTGGGGCATATCCTGTCGCGGGCGCTAGGCCTACTCACACAAGTGAGGTACCATTTTTATCGGGAGACTTGGGGGAACGCTGGGTGGAAGGAAATTTGTGGCTCCTCTCAGATTCCAGAACTTTCTGTCACCGAAATGACAGGAAAAAGTGTTTTTTTTTGCTAAATTTTGAGGTTTGCAAAGGATTCTGGGTAACAGAACGTAGTCAGAGCCCCACATGTCACCCCATCTTGGATTCCCCTAGGTGTCTATTTTTAAAAAATGTGCAGGTTTGCTAGGTTTCCCAGGTGCCGGCTGAGCTAGAGGCCAAAATCCACAGCTAGGGACTTAGTAAAAACAGCTCTGTTTTCTTTCTGAAAATGTGATGTGTCCACGTCGTGTTTTGGGGCATATCCTGTCGCGGGTGCTAGGCCTACCCACACAAGTGAGGTACCATTTTCATCGGGAGACTTGGGGGAACTCTGGGTGGAAGGAAATTTGTGGCTCCTCTCAGATTCCAGAACTTTCTGTCACCGAAATGACAAGAAAAAGTGTTTTTTTGCCAAATTTTGAGGTTTGCAAAGGATTCTGGGTAACAGAACCTGGTCAGAGCCCCACAAGTCACCCCATCTTGGATTCCCCTAGGTCTCTAGTTTTCAAAAATGCACAGGTTTGCTAGGTTTCCCCAGGTGCCGGCTGAGCTAGAGGCCAAAATCCACAGCTAGGGACTTAGTAAAAACAGCTCTGTTTTCTTTCTGAAAATGTGATGTGTCCACGTCGTGTTTTGGGGCATATCCTGTCGCGGGCGCTAGACCTACCCACACAAGTGAGGTACCATTTATATCGGGAGACTTGGGGGAACCCTGGGTGGAAGGAAATTTGTGGCTCCTCTCAGATTCCAGAACTTTCTGTCACCGAAATGACAGTAAAAAGTGTTTTTTTTGCCAAATGTTGAGGTTTGCAAAGGATTCTGGGTAAGAGAATCTGGTCAGAGCCCCACAAGTCACCCCATCTTGGATTTCCCTAGGTGTCTAGTTTTCAAAAATGTGCAGGTTTGCTAGGTTTCCCCAGGTGCCGGTTGAGCTAGAGGCCAAAATCCACAGCTAGGCACTTATTAAAAAACAGCTCTGTTTTCTTTCTGAAAATGTGATGTGTCTACGTCGTGTTTTGGGGTATATCCTGCTGCGGGCGCTAGGCCTACCCACACAAGTGAGGTACCATTTTTATCGGGAGACTTGGGGGAACGCTGGGTGGAAGGAAATTTGTGGCTCCTCTCAGATTCCAGAACTTTCTGTCACCGAAATGACAGGAAAAAGTGTTTTTTTTGCTAAATGTTGAGGCTTGCAAAGGATTCTGGGTAACAGAACGTAGTCAGAGCCCCACAAGTCACCCCATCTTGGATTCCCCTAGGTGTCTAGTTTAAAAAAATGTGCAGGTTTGCTAGGTTTCCCCAGGTGCCGGCTGAGCTAGAGGCCAAAATCCACAGCTAGGCACTTAGTAAAAACAGCTCTGTTTTCTTTCTGAAAATGTGATGTGTCCACGTCAGGTTTTGGGGCATATCCTGTCGCGGGTGCTAGGCCTACCCACACAAGTGAGGTACCATTTTTATCGGGAGACTTGGGGGAACCCTGGGTGGAAGGACATTTGTGGCTCCTCTCAGATTCCAGAACTTTCTGTCACCGAAATGACAGGAAAAAGTGTTTTTTTTTGCCAAATTTTGATGTTTGCAAAGGATTCTGGGTAACAGAATCTGGTCAGAACCCCACAAGTCACCCCATCTTGGATTCCCCTAGGTGTCTAGTTTTAAAAAATGTGCAGGTTTGCTAGGTTTCCCCAGGTGCCGGTTGAGGTAGAGGCCAAAATCCACAGCTAGGCACTTAGTAAAAAACAACTCTGCTTTCTTTCTGAAAATGTGATTTGTCCACGTCATGTTTTGGGGCATATCCTGTCTCGGGCGCTAGGCCTACCCACACAAGTGAGGTACCATTTTTATCGGGAGACTTGGGGGAACGCTGGGTGGAAGGAAATTTGTGGCTCCTCTCAGATTCCAAAACTTTCTGTCACTGAAATGGACAGAAAAAGTGGTTTTTTTTGCCACATTTTGAGGTTTGCAAAGGATTCTGGGTAACAGAACCTGGTCAGAGCCCCACAAGTCACCCCATCTTGGATTCCCCTAGGTGTCTAGTTTTAAAAAATGTGCAGGTTTGCTAGGTTTCCCCAGACGCCGGGTGAGCTAGAGGCCAAAATCCACAGCTAGGCACTTAGTAAAAACAGCTCTGTTTTCTTTCTGAAAATGTGATGTGTCCACGTCGTGTTTTTGGGCATATCCTGTTGCGGGCGCTAGGCCTACCCACACAAGTGAGGTACCATTTTTATCGGGAGACTTGGGGGAACGCTGGGTGGAAGGAAATTTGTGGCTCCTCTCAGATTCCAGAACTTTCTGTCACCGAAATGACAGGAAAAAGTGTTTTTTTTGCCAAATTTTGAGGTTTGCAAAGGATTCTGGGTAACAGAACCTGGTCAGAGCCCCACAAGTTACCCCATCTTGGATTCCCCTAGGTGTCTAGTTTTGAAAAATGCGAAGGTTTACAAGGTTTCCCCAGGTGCCGGCTGAGCTAGAGGCCAAAATCCACAGCTAGGCACTTAGTAAAAAACAGCTCTGTTTTCTTTCTGAAAATGTGATGTGTCTACGTCGTGTTTTGGGACATATCCTGTTGCGGGCGCTAGGCCTACCCACAGAAGTGAGGTACCATTTTTATCGGGAGACTTGGGGGAACCCTGGGTGGAAGGAAATTTGTGGCTCCTCTCAGATTCCAGAACTTTCTGTCACTGAAATGACAGGAAAAAGTGTTTTTTTGGCCACATTTTGAGGTTTGCAAAGGATTCTGGGTAACAGAACCTGGTCAGAGCCCCACAAGTTACCCCATCTTGGATTCCCCTAGGTGTCATAGTTTTCAAAAATGCGAAGGTTTGCTAGGTTTCCCCAGGTGCCGGCTGAGCTAGAGGCCAAAATCCACAGCTAGGCACTTAGTAAAAAACAGCTCTGTTTTCTTTCTGAAAATGTGATGTGTCCACGTCATGTTTTGGGGCATATCCTGTCGCGGGCGCTAGGCCTACCCACACCAGTGAGGTACCTTTTTTATCGGGAGACTTGGGGGAACGCTGGGTGGAAGGAAATTTGTGGCTCCTCTCTGATTCCAGAACTTTCTGTCACCGAAATGACAGGAAAAAGGGTTTTTTTTGCCAAATTTTGTGGTTTACAAAGGATTATGGGTAACAGAACCTGGTCAGAGCCCCAGAAGTCACCCCATCTTGGATTCCCCTAGGTGTCTAGTTTTCAAAAATGTGCAGGTTTGCTAGGTTTCCCCAGGTGCCGGCTGAGCTAGAGGCCAAAATCCACAGCTAGGCACTTAGTAAAAAACAGCTCTGTTTTCTTTCTGAAAATGTGATGTGTCCACGTCGTGTTTTGGGGCATATCCTGTCGCGGGCGCTAGGCCTACCCACAGAAGTGAGGTACCATTTTTATCGGGAGACTTGGGGGAACGCTGGGTGGAAGGAAATTTGTGGCTCCTCTCAGATTCCAGAACTTTCTGTCACCGAAATGACAGGAAAAAGTGTTTTTTTTTGCTAAATTTTGAGGTTTTCAAAGGATTCTGGGTAACAGAACGTAGTCAGAGCCCCACAAGTCACCCCATCTTGGATTCCCCTAGGTGTCTAGTTTTCAAAAATGTGCAGGTTTGCTAGGTTTCCCCAGGTGCCGGCTGAGCTAGAGGCCAAAATCCACAGCTAGGGACTTAGTAAAAACAGCTCTGTTTTCTTTCTGAAAATGTGATGTGTCCACGTCGTGTTTTGGGGCATATCCTGTCGCGGGTGCTAGGCCTACCACACAAGTGAGGTACCATTTTTATCGGGAGACTTGGGGGAACTCTGAGTGGAAGGAAATTTGTGGCTCCTCTCAGATTCCAGAACTTTCTGTCACCGAAATGACAAGAAAAAGTGTTTTTTTTGCCAAATTTTGAGGTTTGCAAAGGATTCTGGGTAACAGAACCTGGTCAGAGCCCCACAAGTCACCCCATCTTGGATTCCCCTAGGTCTCTAGTTTTCAAAAATGCACAGGTTTGGTAGGTTTCCTTAGGTGCCGGCTGAGCTAGAGGCCAAAATCCACAGCTAGGCACTTAGTAAAAAACAGCTCTGTTTTCTTTCTGAAAATGTGATGTGTCCACGTCGTGTTTTGGGGCATATCCTGTCGCGGGCGCTAGACCTACCCACACAAGTGAGGTACCATTTATATCGGGAGACTTGGGGGAACCCTGGGTGGAAGGAAATTTGTGGCTCCTCTCAGATTCGAGAACTTTCTGTCACCGAAATGACAGTAAAAAGTGTTTTTTTTTGCCAAATTTTGAGGTTTGCATAGGATTCTGGGTAACAGAATCTGGTCAGAGCCCCACAAGTCACCCCATCTTGGATTTCCCTAGGTGTCTAGTTTTCAAAAATGTGCAGGTTTGCTAGGTTTCCCCAGGTGCCGGTTGAGCTAGAGGCCAAAATCCACAGCTAGGCACTTAGTAAAAAACAGCTCTGTTTTCTTTCTGAAAATGTGATGTGTCTACGTCGTGTTTTGGGGCATATCCTGCTGCGGGCGCTAGGCCTACCCACACAAGTGAGGTACCATTTTTATCGGGAGACTTGGGGGAACGCTGGGTGGAAGGAAATTTGTGGCTCCTCTCAGATTCCAGAACTTTCTGTCACTGAAATGACAGGAAAAAGTGTTTTTTTTGCTAAATGTTGAGGCTTGCAAAGGATTCTGGGTAACAGAACGTAGTCAGAGCCCCACAAGTCACCCCATCTTGGATTCCCCTAGGTGTCTAGTTTAAAAAAATGTGCAGGTTTGCTAGGTTTCCCCAGGTGCCGGTTGAGCTAGAGGCCAAAATCCACAGCTAGGCACTTAGTAAAAAAACAGCTCTGTTTTCTTTCTGAAAATGTGATGTGTCTACGTCGTGTTTTGGGGCATATCCTGCTGCGGGCGCTAGACCTACCCACACAAGTGAGGTACCATTTATATCGGGAGACTTGGGGGAACCCTGGGTGGAAGGAAATTTGTGGCTCCTCTCAGATTCCAGAACTTTCTGTCACCGAAATGACAGGAAAAAGTGTTTTTTTTGGCCAAATTTTGATGTTTGCAAAGGATTCTGGGTAACAGAATCTGGTCAGAGCCCCACAAGTCACCCCATCTTGGATTCCCCTAGGTGTCTAGTTTTAAAAAATGTGCAGGTTTGCTAGGTTTCCCCAGGTGCCGGTTGAGCTAGAGGGCAAAATCCACAGCTAGGCACTTAGTAAAAAACAACTCTGCTTTCTTTCTGAAAATGTGATTTGTCCACGTCATGTTTTGGGGCATATCCTGTCGCGGGCGCTAGGCCTACCCACACAAGTGAGGTACCATTTTTATCGGGAGACTTGGGGGAACGCTGAGTGGAAGGAAATTTGTGGCTCCTCTCAGATTCCAGAACTTTCTGTCACTGAAATGGACAGAAAAAGTGTTTTTTTTGCCACATTTTGAGGTTTGCAAAGGATTCTGGGTAACAGAACCTGTTCAGAGCCCCACAAGTCACCCCATCTTGGATTCCCCTAGGTGTCTAGTTTTAAAAAATGTGCAGGTTCGCTAGGTTTCCCCAGATGCCGGGTGAGCTAGAGGCCAAAATCCACAGCTAGGCACTTAGTAAAAACAGCTCTGTTTTCTTTCTGAAAATGTGATGTGTCCACGTCGTGTTTTTGGGCATATCCTGTCGCGGGCACTAGGCCTACCCACACAAGTGAGGTACCATTTTTATCGGGAGACTTGGGGGAACGCTGGGTGGAAGGAAATTTGTGGCTCCTCTCAGATTCCAGAGCTTTCTGTCACCGAAATGACAGGAAAAAGTGTATTTTTTGCCAAATTTTGAGGTTTGCAAAGGATTCTGGGTAACAGAACCTGGTCAGAGCCCCACAAATCACCCCATCTTGGATTCCCCTAGGTCTCTAGTTTTCAAAAATGCACGGGTTTGGTAGGTTTCCTTAGGTGCCGGCTGAGCTAGAGGCCAAAATCCACAGCTAGGCACTTAGTAAAAAACAGCTCTGTTTTCTTTCTGAAAATGTGATGTGTCCACGTCGTGTTTTGGGGCATATCCTGTCGCGGGCGCTAGGCCTACCCACACCAGTGAGGTACCTTTTTTATCGGGAGACTTGGGGGAACGCTGGGTGGAAGGAAATTTGTGGCTCCTCTCTGATTCCAGAACTTTCTGTCACCGAAATGACAGGAAAAAGGGGTTTTTTTTGCTAAATTTTGAGGTTTTCAAAGGATTCTGGGTAACAGAACGTAGTCAGAGCCCCACAAGTCACCCCATCTTGGATTCCCCTAGGTGTCTAGTTTTCAAAAATGTGCAGGTTTGCTAGGTTTCCCCAGGTGCCGGCTGAGCTAGAGGACAAAATCCACAGCTAGGGACTTAGTAAAAACAGCTCTGTTTTCTTTCTGAAAATGTGATGTGTCCACGTCGTGTTTTGGGGCATATCCTGTCGCGGGTGCTAGGCCTACCCACACAAGTGAGGTACCATTTTTATCGGGAGACTTGGGGGAACTCTGAGTGGAAGGAAATTTGTGGCTCCTCTCAGATTCCAGAACTTTCTGTCACCGAAATGACAAGAAAAAGTGTTTTTTTTGCCAAATTTTGAGGTTTGCAAAGGATTCTGGGTAACAGAACCTGGTCAGAGCCCCACAAGTCACCCCATCTTGGATTCCCCTAGGTCTCTAGTTTTCAAAAATGCACAGGTTTGGTAGGTTTCCTTAGGTGCCGGCTGAGCTAGAGGCCAAAATCCACAGCTAGGCACTTAGTAAAAAACAGCTCTGTTTTCTTTCTGAAAATGTGATGTGTCCACGTCGTGTTTTGGGGCATATCCTGTCGCGGGCGCTAGACCTACCCACACAAGTGAGGTACCATTTATATCGGGAGACTTGGGGGAACCCTGGGTGGAAGGAAATTTGTGGCTCCTCTCAGATTCGAGAACTTTCTGTCACCGAAATGACAGTAAAAAGTGTTTTTTTTTGCCATATTTTGAGGTTTGCAAAGGATTCTGGGTAACAGAATCTGGTCAGAGCCCCACAAGTCACCCCATCTTGGATTTCCCTAGGTGTCTAGTTTTCAAAAATGTGCAGGTTTGCTAGGTTTCCCCAGGTGCCGGTTGAGCTAGAGGCCAAAATCCACAGCTAGGCACTTAGTAAAAAACAGCTCTGTTTTCTTTCTGAAAATGTGATGTGTCTACGTCGTGTTTTGGGGCATATCCTGCTGCGGGCGCTAGGCCTACCCACACAAGTGAGGTACCATTTTTATCGGGAGACTTGGGGGAACGCTGGGTGGAAGGAAATTTGTGGCTCCTCTCAGATTCCAGAACTTTCTGTCACTGAAATGACAGGAAAAAGTGTTTTTTTTGCTAAATGTTGAGGCTTGCAAAGGATTCTGGGTAACAGAACGTAGTCAGAGCCCCACAAGTCACCCCATCTTGGATTCCCCTAGGTGTCTAGTTTAAAAAAATGTGCAGGTTTGCTAGGTTTCCCCAGGTGCCGGTTGAGCTAGAGGCCAAAATCCACAGCTAGGCACTTAGTAAAAAAACAGCTCTGTTTTCTTTCTGAAAATGTGATGTGTCTACGTCGTGTTTTGGGGCATATCCTGCTGCGGGCGCTAGACCTACCCACACAAGTGAGGTACCATTTATATCGGGAGACTTGGGGGAACCCTGGGTGGAAGGAAATTTGTGGCTCCTCTCAGATTCCAGAACTTTCTGTCACCGAAATGACAGGAAAAAGTGTTTTTTTTTGCCAAATTTTGATGTTTGCAAAGGATTCTGGGTAACAGAATCTGGTCAGAGCCCCACAAGTCACCCCATCTTGGATTCCCCTAGGTGTCTAGTTTTAAAAAATGTGCAGGTTTGCTAGGTTTCCCCAGGTGCCGGTTGAGCTAGAGGGCAAAATCCACAGCTAGGCACTTAGTAAAAAACAACTCTGCTTTCTTTCTGAAAATGTGATTTGTCCACGTCATGTTTTGGGGCATATCCTGTCGCGGGCGCTAGGCCTACCCACACAAGTGAGGTACCATTTTTATCGGGAGACTTGGGGGAACGCTGAGTGGAAGGAAATTTGTGGCTCCTCTCAGATTCCAGAACTTTCTGTCACTGAAATGGACAGAAAAAGTGTTTTTTTTGCCACATTTTGAGGTTTGCAAAGGATTCTGGGTAACAGAACCTGTTCAGAGCCCCACAAGTCACCCCATCTTGGATTCCCCTAGGTGTCTAGTTTTAAAAAATGTGCAGGTTCGCTAGGTTTCCCCAGATGCCGGGTGAGCTAGAGGCCAAAATCCACAGCTAGGCACTTAGTAAAAACAGCTCTGTTTTCTTTCTGAAAATGTGATGTGTCCACGTCGTGTTTTTGGGCATATCCTGTCGCGGGCACTAGGCCTACCCACACAAGTGAGGTACCATTTTTATCGGGAGACTTGGGGGAACGCTGGGTGGAAGGAAATTTGTGGCTCCTCTCAGATTCCAGAGCTTTCTGTCACCGAAATGACAGGAAAAAGTGTTTTTTTTGCCAAATTTTGAGGTTTGCAAAGGATTCTGGGTAACAGAACCTGGTCAGAGCCCCACAAATCACCCCATCTTGGATTCCCCTAGGTCTCTAGTTTTCAAAAATGCACGGGTTTGGTAGGTTTCCTTAGGTGCCGGCTGAGCTAGAGGCCAAAATCCACAGCTAGGCACTTAGTAAAAAACAGCTCTGTTTTCTTTCTGAAAATGTGATGTGTCCACGTCGTGTTTTGGGGCATATCCTGTCGCGGGCGCTAGGCCTACCCACACCAGTGAGGTACCTTTTTTATCGGGAGACTTGGGGGAACGCTGGGTGGAAGGAAATTTGTGGCTCCTCTCTGATTCCAGAACTTTCTGTCACCGAAATGACAGGAAAAAGGGTTTTTTTTGCCAAATTTTGTGGTTTACAAAGGATTATGGGTAACAGAACCTGGTCAGAGCCCCAGAAGTCACCCCATCTTGGATTCCCCTAGGTGTCTAGTTTTCAAAAATGTGCAGGTTTGCTAGGTTTCCCCAGGTGCCGGCTGAGCTAGAGGCCAAAATCCACAGCTAGGCACTTAGTAAAAAACAGCTCTGTTTTCTTTCTGAAAATGTGATGTGTCCACGTCGTGTTTTGGGGCATATCCTGTCGCGGGCGCTAGGCCTACCCACACAAGTGAGGTACCATTTTTATCGGGAGACTTGGGGGAACGCTGGGTGGAAGGAAATTTGTGGCTCCTCTCAGATTCCAGAACTTTCTGTCACCGAAATGACAGGAAAAAGTGTTTTTTTTTGCTAAATTTTGAGGTTTGCAAAGGATTCTGGGTAACAGAACGTAGTCAGAGCCCCACAAGTCACCCCATCTTGGATTCCCCTAGGTGTCTAGTTTTCAAAAATGTGCAGGTTTGCTAGGTTTCCCCAGGTGCCGGCTGAGCTAGAGGCCAAAATCCACAGCTAGGGACTTAGTAAAAACAGCACTGTTTTCTTTCTGAAAATGTGATGTGTCCACGTCGTGTTTTGGGGCATATCCTGTCGCGGGTGCTAGGCCTACCCACACAAGTGAGGTACCATTTTTATCGGGAGACTTGGGGGAACTCTGGGTGGAAGGAAATTTGTGGCTCCTCTCAGATTCCAGAACTTTCTGTCACCGAAATGACAAGAAAAAGTGTTTTTTTTGCCAAATTTTGAGGTTTTCAAAGGATTCTGGGTAACAGAACCTGGTCAGAGCCCCACAAGTCACCCCATCTTGGATTCCCCTAGGTCTCTAGTTTTCAAAAATGCACAGGTTTGGTAGGTTTCCTTAGGTGCTTGCTGAGCTAGAGGCCAAAATCCACAGCTAGGCACTTAGTAAAAAACAGCTCTGTTTTCTTTCTGAAAATGTGATGTGTCCACGTCGTGTTTTGGGGCATATCCTGTCGCGGGCGCTAGACCTACCCACACAAGTGAGGTACCATTGATATCGGGAGACTTGGGGGAACCCTGGGTGGAAGGAAATTTGTGGCTCCTCTCAGATTCCAGAACTTTCTGTCACCGAAATGACAGTAAAAAGTGTTTTTTTTTGCCAAATTTTGAGGTTTGCAAAGGATTCTGGGTAACAGAATCTGGTCAGAGCCCCACAAGTCACGCCATCTTGGATTTCCCTAGGTGTCTAGTTTTCAAAAATGTGCAGGTTTGCTAGGTTTCCCCAGGTGCCGGTTGAGCTAGAGGCCAAAATCCACAGCTAGGCACTTAGTAAAACACAGCTCTGTTTTCTTTCTGAAAATGTGATGTGTCTACGTCGTGTTTTGGGGCATATCCTGCTGCGGGCGCTAGGCCTACCCACTCAAGTGAGGTACCATTTTTATCGGGAGACTTGGGGGAACGCTGGGTGGAAGGAAATTTGTGGCTCCTCTCAGATTCCAGAACTTTCTGTCACCGAAATGACAGGAAAAAGTGTTTTTTTTGCTAAATGTTGAGGCTTGCAAAGGATTCTGGGTAACAGAACGTAGTCAGAGCCCCACAAGTCACCCCATCTTGGATTCCCCTAGGTGTCTAGTTTAAAAAAATGTGCAGGTTTGCTAGGTTTCCCCAGGTGCCGGTTGAGCTAGAGGCCAAAATCCACAGCTAGGCACTTAGTAAAAAACAGCTCTGTTTTCTTTCTGAAAATGTGATGTGTCTACGTCGTGTTTTGGGGCATATCCTGCTGCGGGCGCTAGACCTACCCACACAAGTGAGGTACCATTTATATCGGGAGACTTGGGGGAACCCTGGGTGGAAGGAAATTTGTGGCTCCTCTCAGATTCCAGAACTTTCGGTCACCGAAATGACAGGAAAAAGTGGTTTTTTTTGCCAAATTTTGATGTTTGCAAAGGATTCTGGGTAACAGAATCTGGTCAGAGCCCCACAAGTCACCCCATCTTGGATTCCCCTAGGTGTCTAGTTTTAAAAAATGTGCAGGTTTACTAGGTTTCCCCAGGTGCCGGTTGAGCTAGAGGGCAAAATCCACAGCTAGGCACTTAGTAAAAAACAACTCTGCTTTCTTTCTGAAAACGTGATTTGTCCACGTCATGTTTTGGGGCATATCCTGTCGCGGGCGCTAGGCCTACCCACACAAGTGAGTTACCATTTTTATCGGGAGACTTGGGGGAACGCTGGGTGGAAGGAAATTTGTGGCTCCTCTCAGATTCCAGAACTTTCTGTCACTGAAATGGACAGAAAAAGTGTTTTTTTTGCCACATTTTGAGGTTTGCAAAGGATTCTGGGTAACAGAACCTGTTCAGAGCCCCACAAGTCACCCCATCTTGGATTCCCCTAGTTGTCTAGTTTTAAAAAATGTGCAGGTTCGCTAGGTTTCCCCAGCTGCCGGGTGAGCTAGAGGCCAAAATCCACAGCTAGGCACTTAGTAAAAACAGCTCTGTTTTCTTTCTGAAAATGTGATGTGTCCACGTCGTGTTTTTGGGCATATCCTGTCGCGGGCGCTAGGCCTACCCACACAAGTGAGGTACCATTTTTATCGGGAGACTTGGGGGAACGCTGGGTGGAAGGAAATTTGTGGCTCCTCTCAGATTCCAGAGCTTTCTGTCACCGAAATGACAGGAAAAAGTGTTTTTTTTGCCAAATTTTGAGGTTTGCAAAGGATTCTGGGTAACAGAACCTGGTCAGAGCCCCACAAGTCACCCCATCTTGGATTCCCCTAGGTCTCTAGTTTTCAAAAATGCACAGGTTTGGTAGATTTCCTTAGGTGCCGGCTGAGCTAGAGGCCAAAATCCACAGCTAGGCACTTAGTAAAAAACAGCTCTGTTTTCTTTCTGAAAATGTGATGTGTCCACGTCGTGTTTTGGGGCATATCCTGTCGCGGGCGCTAGAATTACCCACACAAGTGAGGTACCATTTATATCGGGAGACTTGGGGGAACCCTGGGTGGAAGGAAATTTGTGGCTCCTCTCAGATTCCAGAACTTTCTGTCACCGAAATGACAGTAAAAAGTGTTTTTTTTTGCCAAATTTTGAGGTTTGCAAAGGATTCTGGGTAACAGAATCTGGTCAGAGCCCCACAAGTCACCCCATCTTGGATTTCCCTAGGTGTCTAGTTTTCAAAAATGTGCAGGTTTGCTAGGTTTCCCCAGGTGCCGGTTGAGCTAGAGGCCAAAATCCACAGCTAGGCACTTAGTAAAAAACAGCTCTGTTTTCTTTCTGAAAATGTGATGTGTCTACGTCGTGTTTTGGGGCATATCCTGCTGCGGGCGCTAGGCCTACCCACACAAGTGAGGTACCATTTTTATCGGGAGACTTGGGGGAACGCTGGGTGGAAGGAAATTTGTGGCTCCTCTCAGATTCCAGAACTTTCTGTCACCGAAATGACAGGAAAAAGTGTTTTTTTTGCTAAATGTTGAGGCTTGCAAAGGATTCTGGGTAACAGAACGTAGTCAGAGCCCCACAAGTCACCCCATCTTGGATTCCCCTAGGTGTCTAGTTTAAAAAAATGTGCAGGTTTGCTAGGTTTCCCCAGGTGCCGGCTGAGCTAGAGGCCAAAATCCACAGCTAGGCACTTAGTAAAAACAGCTCGGTTTTCTTTCTGAAAATGTGATATGTCCACGTCAGGTTTTGGGGCATATCCTGTCGCGGGTGCTAGGCCTACCCACACAAGTGAGGTACCATTTTTATCGGGAGACTTGGGGGAACCCTGGGTGGAAGGAAATTTGTGGCTCCTCTCAGATTCCAGAACTTTCTGTCACCGAAATGACAGGAAAAAGTGTTTTTTTTGCTAAATGTTGAGGCTTGCAAAGGATTCTGGGTAACAGAACGTAGTCAGAGCCCCACAAGTCACCCCATCTTGGATTCCCCTAGGTGTCTAGTTTTAAAAAATGTGCAGGTTTGCTAGGTTTCCCCAGATGCCGGGTGAGCTAGAGGCCAAAATCCACAGCTAGGCACTTAGTAAAAACAGCTCTGTTTTCTTTCTGAAAATGTGATGTGTCCACGTCGTGTTTTTGGGCATATCCTGTCGCGGGCGCTAGGCCTACCCACACAAGTGAGTTACCATTTTTATCGGGAGACTTGGGGGAACGCTGGGTGGAAGGAAATTTGTGGCTCCTCTCAGATTCCAGAACTTTCTGTCACCGAAATGACAGGAAATAGTGTTTTTTTGCCAAATTTTGAGGTTTGCAAAGGATTCTGGGTAACAGAACCTGGTCAGAGCCCCACAAGTCACCGCATCTTGGATTCCCCTAGGTCTCTAGTTTTCAAAAATGCACAGGCTTGGTAGGTTTCCTTAGGTGCCGGCTGAGCTAGAGGCCAAAATCCACAGCTAGGCACTTAGTAAAAAACAGCTCTGTTTTTTCTGAAAATGTGATGTGTCCACGTCGTGTTTTGGGGCATATCCTGTCGCGGGCGCTAGACCTACCCACACAAGTGAGGTACCATTTATATCGGGAGACTTGGGGGAACCCTGGTTGGAAGGAAATTTGTGGCTCCTCTCAGATTCCAGAACTTTCTGTCACCGAAATGACAGTAAAAAGTGTTTTTTTTGCCAAATTTTGAGGTTTGCAAAGGATTCTGGGTAACAGAATCTGGTCAGAGCCCCACAAGTCACCCCATCTTGGATTTCCCTAGGTGTCTAGTTTTCAAAAATGTGCAGGTTTGCTAGGTTTCCCCAGGTGCCGGTTGAGCTAAAGGCCAAAATCCACAGCTAGGCACTTAGTAAAAAACAGCTCTGTTTTCTTTCTGAAAATGTGATGTGTCTACGTCGTGTTTTGGGGCATATCCTGCTGCGGGCGCTAGGCCTACCCACACAAGTGAGGTACCATTTTTATCGGGAGACTTGGGGGAACCCTGGGTGGAAGGAAATTTATGGCTCCTCTCAGATTCCAGAACTTTCTGTCACCGAAATGACAGGAAAAAGTGTTTTTTTTGCTAAATGTTGAGGCTTGCAAAGGATTCTGGGTAACAGAACGTAGTCAGAGCCCCACAAGTCACCCCATCTTGGATTCCCCTAGGTGTCTAGTTTAAAAAAAATGTGCAGGTTTGCTAGGTTTCCCCAGGTGCCGGCTGAGCTAGAGGCCAAAATCCACAGCTAGGCACTTAGTAAAAACAGCTCTGTTTTCTTTCTGAAAATGTGATGTGTCCACGTCAGGTTTTGGGGCATATCCTGTCGCGGGTGCTAGGCCTACCCACACAAGTGAGGTACCATTTTTATCGGGAGACTTGGGGGAACCCTGGGTGGAAGGAAATTTGTGGCTCCTCTCAGATTCCAGAACTTTCTGTCACCGAAATGACAGGAAAAAGTGTTTTTTTTGCTAAATGTTGAGGCTTGCAAAGGATTCTGGGTAACAGAACGTAGTCAGAGCCCCACAAGTCACCCCATCTTGGATTCCCCTAGGTGTCTAGTTTTAAAAAATGTGCAGGTTTGCTAGGTTTCCCCAGATGCCGGGTGAGCTAGAGGCCAAAATCCACAGCTAGGCACTTAGTAAAAACAGCTCTGTTTTCTTTCTGAAAATGTGATGTGTCCACGTCGTGTTTTTGGGCATATCCTGTCGCGGGCGCTAGGCCTACCCACACAAGTGAGTTACCATTTTTATCGGGAGACTTGGGGGAACGCTGGGTGGAAGGAAATTTGTGGCTCCTCTCAGATTCCAGAACTTTCTGTCACCGAAATGACAGGAAATAGTGTTTTTTTGCCAAATTTTGAGGTTTGCAAAGGATTCTGGGTAACAGAACCTGGTCAGAGCCCCACAAGTCACCCCATCTTGGATTCCCCTAGGTCTCTAGTTTTCAAAAATGCACAGGCTTGGTAGGTTTCCTTAGGTGCCGGCTGAGCTAGAGGCCAAAATCCACAGCTAGGCACTTAGTAAAAAACAGCTCTGTTTTCTTTCTGAAAATGTGATGTGTCCACGTCGTGTTTTTGGGCATATCCTGTCGCGGGCGCTAGGCCTACCCACACAAGTGAGGTACCATTTTTATCGGGAGACTTGGGGGAACGCTGGGTGGAAGGAAATTTGTGGCTCCTCTCAGATTCCAGAGCTTTCTGTCACCGAAATGACAGGAAAAAGTGTTTTTTTTGCCAAATTTTGAGGTTTGCAAAGGATTTTGGGTAACAGAACCTGGTCAGAGCCCCACAAGTCACCCCATCTTGGATTCCCCTAGGTCTCTAGTTTTCAAAAATGCACAGGTTTGGTAGGTTTCCTTAGGTGCCGGCTGAGCTAGAGGCCAAAATCCACAGCTAGGCACTTAGTAAAAAACAGCTCTGTTTTCTTTCTGAAAATGTGATGTGTCCACGTCGTGTTTTGGGGCATATCCTGTCGCGGGCGCTAGACCTACCCACACAAGTGAGGTACCATTTATATCGGGAGACTTGGGGGAACCCTGGGTGGAAGGAAATTTGTGGCTCCTCTCAGATTCCAGAACTTTCTGTCACCGAAATGACAGTAAAAAGTGTTTTTTTTGCCAAATTTTGAGGTTTGCAAAGGATTCTGGGTAACAGAATCTGGTCAGAGCCCCACAAGTCACCCCATCTTGGATTTCCCTAGGTGTCTAGTTTTCAAAAATGTGCAGGTTTGCTTGGTTTCCCCAGGTGCCGTTTGAGCTAGAGGCCAAAATCCACAGCTAGGCACTTAGTAAAAAACAGCTCTGTTTTCTTTCTGAAAATGTGATGTGTCTACGTCGTGTTTTGGGGCATATCCTGCTGCGGGCGCTAGGCCTACCCACACAAGTGAGGTACCATTTTTATCGGGAGACTTGGGGGAACGCTGGGTTTAAGGAAATTTGTGGCTCCTCTCAGATTCCAGAACTTTCTGTCACCGAAATGACAGGAAAAAGTGTTTTTTTTGCTAAATGTTGAGGCTTGCAAAGGATTCTGGGTAACAGAACGTAGTCAGAGCCCCACAAGTCACCCCATCTTGGATTCCCCTAGGTGTCTAGTTTAAAAAAATGTGCAGGTTTGCTAGGTTTCCCCAGGTGCCGGCTGAGCTATAGGCCAAAATCCACAGCTAGGCACTTAGTAAAAACAGCTCTGTTTTCTTTCTGAAAATGTGATGTGTCCACGTCAGGTTTTGGGGCATATCCTGTCGCGGGTGCTAGGCCTACCCACACAAGTGAGGTACCATTTTTATCGGGAGACTTGGGGGAACCCTGGGTGGAAGGAAATTTATGGCTCCTCTCAGATTCCAGAACTTTCTGTCACCGAAATGACAGGAAAAAGTGTTTTTTTTGCTAAATGTTGAGGCTTGCAAAGGATTCTGGGTAACAGAACGTAGTCAGAGCCCCACAAGTCACCCCATCTTGGATTCCCCTAGGTGTCTAGTTTTAAAAAATGTGCAGGTTTGCTAGGTTTCCCCAGATGCCGGGTGAGCTAGAGGCCAAAATCCACAGCTAGGCACTTAGTAAAAACAGCTCTGTTTTCTTTCTGAAAATGTGATGTGTCCACGTCGTGTTTTTGGGCATATCCTGTCGCGGGTGCTAGGCCTACCCACACAAGTGAGTTACCATTTTTATCGGGAGACTTGGGGGAACGCTGGGTGGAAGGAAATTTGTGGCTCCTCTCAGATTCCAGAACTTTCTGTCACCGAAATGACAGGAAATAGTGTTTTTTTGCCAAATTTTGAGGTTTGCAAAGGATTCTGGGTAACAGAACCTGGTCAGAGCCCCACAAGTCACCGCATCTTGGATTCCCCTAGGTCTCTAGTTTTCAAAAATGCACAGGCTTGGTAGGTTTCCTTAGGTGCCGGCTGAGCTAGAGGCCAAAATCCACAGCTAGGCACTTAGTAAAAAACAGCTCTGTTTTTTCTGAAAATGTGATGTGTCCACGTCGTGTTTTGGGGCATATCCTGTCGCGGGCGCTAGACCTACCCACACAAGTGAGGTACCATTTATATCGGGAGACTTGGGGGAACCCTGGTTGGATGGAAATTTGTGGCTCCTCTCAGATTCCAGAACTTTCTGTCACCGAAATGACAGTAAAAAGTGTTTTTTTTTGCCAAATTTTGAGGTTTGCAAAGGATTCTGGGTAACAGAATCTGGTCAGAGCCCCACAAGTCACCCCATCTTGGATTTCCCTAGGTGTCTAGTTTTCAAAAATGTGCAGGTTTGCTAGGTTTCCCCAGGTGCCGGTTGAGCTAAAGGCCAAAATCCACAGCTAGGCACTTAGTAAAAAACAGCTCTGTTTTCTTTCTGAAAATGTGATGTGTCTACGTCGTGTTTTGGGGCATATCCTGCTGCGGGCGCTAGGCCTACCCACACAAGTGAGGTACCATTTTTATCGGGAGACTTGGGGGAACCCTGGGTGGAAGGAAATTTATGGCTCCTCTCAGATTCCAGAACTTTCTGTCACCGAAATGACAGGAAAAAGTGTTTTTTTTGCTAAATGTTGAGGCTTGCAAAGGATTCTGGGTAACAGAAC
The DNA here is from genome assembly GCF_031143425.1 of Pleurodeles waltl. Classification (NCBI taxonomy): domain Eukaryota; kingdom Metazoa; phylum Chordata; class Amphibia; order Caudata; family Salamandridae; genus Pleurodeles; species Pleurodeles waltl. The sequence goes on from NC_090444.1 coordinate 820,250,323, forward strand.
GTAGTCAGAGCCCCACAAGTCACCCCATCTTGGATTCCCCTAGGTGTCTAGTTTAAAAAAAATGTGCAGGTTTGCTAGGTTTCCCCAGGTGCCGGCTGAGCTAGAGGCCAAAATCCACAGCTAGGCACTTAGTAAAAACAGCTCTGTTTTCTTTCTGAAAATGTGATGTGTCCACGTCAGGTTTTGGGGCATATCCTGTCGCGGGTGCTAGGCCTACCCACACAAGTGAGGTACCATTTTTATCGGGAGACTTGGGGGAACCCTGGGTGGAAGGAAATTTGTGGCTCCTCTCAGATTCCAGAACTTTCTGTCACCGAAATGACAGGAAAAAGTGTTTTGTTTGCTAAATGTTGAGGCTTGCAAAGGATTCTGGGTAACAGAACGTAGTCAGAGCCCCACAAGTCACCCCATCTTGGATTCCCCTAGGTGTCTAGTTTTAAAAAATGTGCAGGTTTGCTAGGTTTCCCCAGATGCCGGGTGAGCTAGAGGCCAAAATCCACAGCTAGGCATTTAGTAAAAACAGCTCTGTTTTCTTTCTGAAAATGTGATGTGTCCACGTCGTGTTTTTGGGCATATCCTGTCGCGGGCGCTAGGCCTACCCACACAAGTGAGTTACCATTTTTATCGGGAGACTTGGGGGAACGCTGGGAAGAAGGAAATTTGTGGCTCCTCTCAGATTCCAGAACTTTCTGTCACCGAAATGACAGGAAATAGTGTTTTTTTGCCAAATTTTGAGGTTTGCAAAGGATTCTGGGTAACAGAACCTGGTCAGAGCCCCACAAGTCACCCCATCTTGGATTCCCCTAGGTCTCTAGTTTTCAAAAATGCACAGGCTTGGTAGGTTTCCTTAGGTGCCGGCTGAGCTAGAGGCCAAAATCCACAGCTAGGCACTTAGTAAAAAACAGCTCTGTTTTCTTTCTGAAAATGTGATGTGTCCACGTCGTGTTTTGGGGCATATCCTGTCGCGGGCGCTAGACCTACCCACACAAGTGAGGTACCATTTATATCGGGAGACTTGGGGGAACCCAGGGTGGAAGGAAATTTGTGGCTCCTCTCAGATTCCAGAACTTTCTGTCACCGAAATGACAGTAAAAAGTGTTTTTTTTGCCAAATTTTGAGGTTTGCAAAGGATTCTGGGTAACAGAATCTGGTCAGAGCCCCACAAGTCACCCCATCTTGGATTTCCCTAGGTGTCTAGTTTTCAAAAATGTGCAGGTTTGCTAGGTTTCCCCAGGTGCCGGTTGAGCTAAAGGCCAAAATCCACAGCTAGGCACTTAGTAAAAAACAGCTCTGTTTTCTTTCTGAAAATGTGATGTGTCTACGTCGTGTTTTGGGGCATATCCTGCTGCGGGCGCTAGGCCTACCCACACAAGTGAGGTACCATTTTTATCGGGAGACTTGGGGGAACGCTGGGTGGAAGGAAATTTGTGGCTCCTCTCAGATTCCAGAACTTTCTGTCACCGAAATGACAGGAAAAAGTGTTTTTTTTTGCTAAATGTTGAGGCTTGCAAAGGATTCTGGGTAACAGAACGTAGTCAGAGCCCCACAAGTCACCCCATCTTGGATTCCTCTAGGTGTCTAGTTTAAAAAAATGTGCAGGTTTGCTAGGTTTCCCCAGGTGCCGGTTGAGCTAGAGGCCAAAATCCACAGCTAGGCACTTAGTAAAAAACAGCTCTGTTTTCTTTCTGAAAATGTGATGTGTCTACGTCGTGTTTTGGGGCATATCCTGCTGCGGGCGCTAGAACTACCCACACAAGTGAGGTACCATTTATATCGGGAGACTTGGGGGAACCCTGGGTGGAAGGAAATTTGTGGCTCCTCTCAGATTCCAGAACTTTCTGTCACCGAAATGACAGGAAAAAGTGGTTTTTTTTGCCAAATTTTGATGTTTGCAAAGGATTCTGGGTAACAGAATCTGGTCAGAGCCCCACAAGTCACCCCATCTTGGATTCCCCTAGGTGTCTAGTTTTAAAAAATGTGCAGGTTTGCTAGGTTTCCCCAGGTGCCAGTTGAGCTAGAGGGCAAAATCCACAGCTAGGCACTTAGTAAAAAACAACTCTGCTTTCTTTCTGAAAATGTGATTTGTCCACGTCATGTTTTGGGGCATATCCTGTCGCGGGCGCTAGGCCTACCCACACAAGTGAGGTACCATTTTTATCGGGAGACTTGGGGGAACGCTGGGTGGAAGGAAATTTGTGGCTCCTCTCAGATTCCAGAACTTTCTGTCACTGAAATGGACAGAAAAAGTGTTTTTTTTGCCACATTTTGAGGTTTGCAAAGGATTCTGGGTAACAGAACCTGTTCAGAGCCCCACAAGTCACCCCATCTTGGATTCCCCTAGGTGTCTAGTTTTAAAAAATGTGCAGGTTCGCTAGGTTTCCCCAGATGCCGGGTGAGCTAGAGGCCAAAATCCACAGCTAGGCACTTAGTAAAAACAGCTCTGTTTTCTTTCTGAAAATGTGATGTGTCCACGTCGTGTTTTTGGGCATATCCTGTCGCGGGCGCTAGGCCTACCCACACAAGTGAGGTACCATTTTTATCGGGAGACTTGGGGGAACGCTGGGTGGAAGGAAATTTGTGGCTCCTCTCAGATTCCAGAGCTTTCTGTCACCGAAATGACAGGAAAAAGTGTTTTTTTTGCCAAATTTTGAGGTTTGCAAAGGATTCTGGGTAACAGAACCTGGTCAGAGCCCCACAAGTCACCCCATCTTGGATTCCCCTAGGTCTCTAGTTTTAAAAAATGCACAGGTTTGGTAGGTTTCCTTAGGTGCCGGGTGAGCTAGAGGCCAAAATCCACAGCTAGGCACTTAGTAAAAAACAGCTCTGTTTTCTTTCTGAAAATGTGATGTGTCCACGTCGTGTTTTGGGGCATATCCTGTCGCGGGCGCTAGGCCTACCCACACCAGTGAGGTACCTTTTTTATCGGGAGACTTGGGGGAACGCTGGGTGGAAGGAAATTTGTGGCTCCTCTCTGATTCCAGAACTTTCTGTCACCGAACTGACAGGAAAAAGGGTTTTTTTTTGCCAAATTTTGTGGTTTACAAAGGATTATGGGTAACAGAACCTGGTCAGAGCCCCAGAAGTCACCCCATCTTGGATTCCCCTAGGTGTCTAGTTTTCAAAAATGTGCAGGTTTGCTAGGTTTCCCCAGGTGCCGGCTGAGCTAGAGGCCAAAATCCACAGCTAGGCACTTAGTAAAAAACAGCTCTGTTTTCTTTCTGAAAATGTGATGTGTCCACGTCGTGTTTTGGGGCATATCCTGTCGCGGGCGCTAGGCCTACCCACACAAGTGAGGTACCATTTTTATCGGGAGACTTGGGGGAACGCTGGGTGGAAGGAAATTTGTGGCTCCTCTCAGATTCCAGAACTTTCTGTCACCGAAATGACAGGAAAAAGTGTTTTTTTTTGCTAAATTTTGAGGTTTGCAAAGGATTCTGGGTAACAGAACGTAGTCAGAGCCCCACAAGTCACCCCATCTTGGATTCCCCTAGGTGTCTAGTTTTCAAAAATGTGCAGGTTTGCTAGGTTTCCCCAGGTGCCGGCTGAGCTAGAGGCCAAAATCCACAGCTAGGGACTTAGTAAAAACAGCTCTGTTTTCTTTCTGAAAATGTGATGTGTCCACGTCGTGTTTTGGGGCATATCCTGTCGCGGGTGCTAGGCCTACCCACACAAGTGAGGTACCATTTTTATCGGGAGACTTGGGGGAACTCTGGGTGGAAGGAAATTTGTGGCTCCTCTCAGATTCCAGAACTTTCTGTCACCGAAATGACAAGAAAAAGTGTTTTTTTTGCCAAATTTTGAGGTTTTCAAAGGATTCTGGGTAACAGAACCTGGTCAGAGCCCCACAAGTCACCCCATCTTGGATTCCCCTAGGTCTCTAGTTTTCAAAAATGCACAGGTTTGGTAGGTTTCCTTAGGTGCCGGCTGAGCTAGAGGCCAAAATCCACAGCTAGGCACTTAGTAAAAAACAGCTCTGTTTTCTTTCTGAAAATGTGATGTGTCCACGTCGTGTTTTGGGGCATATCCTGTCGCGGGCGCTAGACCTACCCACACAAGTGAGGTACCATTTATATCGGGAGACTTGGGGGAACCCTGGGTGGAAGGAAATTTGTGGCTCCTCTCAGATTCCAGAACTTTCTGTCACCGAAATGACAGTAAAAAGTGTTTTTTTTGGCCAAATTTTGAGGTTTGCAAAGGATTCTGGGTAACAGAATCTGGTCAGAGCCCCACAAGTCACCCCATCTTGGATTTCCCTAGGTGTCTAGTTTTCAAAAATGTGCAGGTTTGCTAGGTTTCCCCAGGTGCCGGTTGAGCTAGAGGCCAAAATCCACAGCTAGGCACTTAGTAAAAAACAGCTCTGTTTTCTTTCTGAAAATGTGATGTGTCTACGTCGTGTTTTGGGGCATATCCTGCTGCGGGCGCTAGGCCTACCCACACAAGTGAGGTACCATTTTTATCGGGAGACTTGGCGGAACGCTGGGTGGAAGGAAATTTGTGGCTCCTCTCAGATTCCAGAACTTTCTGTCACCGAAATGACAGGAAAAAGTGTTTTTTTTTGCTAAATGTTGAGGCTTGCAAAGGATTCTGGGTAACAGAACGTAGTCAGAGCCCCACAAGTCACCCCATCTTGGATTCCCCTAGGTGTCTAGTTTTAAAAAATGTGCAGGTTTGCTAGGTTTCCCCAGATGCCGGGTGAGCTAGAGGCCAAAATCCACAGCTAGGCACTTAGTAAAAACAGCTCTGTTTTCTTTCTGAAAATGTGATGTGTCCACGTCGTGTTTTTGGGCATATCCTGTCGCGGGCGCTAGGCCTACCCACACAAGTGAGTTACCATTTTTATCGGGAGACTTGGGGGAACGCTGGGTGGAAGGAAATTTGTGGCTCCTCTCAGATTCCAGAACTTTCTGTCACCGAAATGACAGGAAATAGTGTTTTTTTGCCAAATTTTGAGGTTTGCAAAGGATTCTGGGTAACAGAACCTGGTCAGAGCCCAACAAGTCACCCCATCTTGGATTCCCCTAGGTCTCTAGTTTTCAAAAATGCACAGGCTTGGTAGGTTTCCTTAGGTGCCGGCTGAGCTAGAGGCCAAAATCCACAGCTAGGCACTTAGTAAAAAACAGCTCTGTTTTCTTTCTGAAAATGTGATGTGTCCACGTCGTGTTTTGGGGCATATCCTGTCGCGGGCGCTAGACCTACCCACACAAGTGAGGTACCATTTATATCGGGAGACTTGGGGGAACCCTGGGTGGAAGGAAATTTGTGGCTCCTCTCAGATTCCAGAACTTTCTGTCACCGAAATGACAGTAAAAAGTGTTTTTTTTGCCAAATTTTGAGGTTTGCAAAGGATTCTGGGTAACAGAATCTGGTCAGAGCCCCACAAGTCACCCCATCTTGGATTTCCCTAGGTGTCTAGTTTTAAAAAATGTGCAGGTTTGCTAGGTTTCCCCAGGTGCCGGTTGAGCTAAAGGCCAAAATCCACAGCTAGGCACTTAGTAAAAAACAGCTCTGTTTTCTTTCTGAAAATGTGATGTGTCTACGTCGTGTTTTGGGGCATATCCTGCTGCGGGCGCTAGGCCTACCCACACAAGTGAGGTACCATTTTTATCGGGAGACTTGGGGGAACCCTGGGTGGAAGGAAATTTGTGGCTCCTCTCAGATTCCAGAACTTTCTGTCACCGAAATGACAGGAAAAAGTGTTTTTTTTGCTAAATGTTGAGGCTTGCAAAGGATTCTGGGTAACAGAACGTAGTCAGAGCCCCACAAGTCACACCATCTTGGATTCCCCTAGGTGTCTAGTTTAAAAAAATGTGCAGGTTTGCTAGGTTTCCCCAGGTGCCGGCTGAGCTAGAGGCCAAAATCCACAGCTAGGCACTTAGTAAAAACAGCTCTGTTTTCTTTCTGAAAATGTGATGTGTCCACGTCAGGTTTTGGGGCATATCCTGTCGCGGGTGCTAGGCCTACCCACACAAGTGAGGTACCATTTTTATCGGGAGACTTGGGGGAACCCTGGGTGGAAGGAAATTTGTGGCTCCTCTCAGATTCCAGAACTTTCTGTCACCGAAATGACAGGAAAAAGTGTTTTTTTTGCTAAATGTTGAGGCTTGCAAAGGATTCTGGGTAACAGAACGTAGTCAGAGCCCCACAAGTCACCCCATCTTGGATTCCCCTAGGTGTCTAGTTTTAAAAAATGTGCAGGTTTGCTAGGTTTCCCCAGATGCCGGGTGAGCTAGAGGCCAAAATCCACAGCTAGGCACTTAGTAAAAACAGCTCTGTTTTCTTTCTGAAAATGTGATGTGTCCACGTCGTGTTTTTGGGCATATCCTGTCGCGGGCGCTAGGCCTACCCACACAAGTGAGTTACCATTTTTATCGGGAGACTTGGGGGAACGCTGGGTGGAAGGAAATTTGTGGCTCCTCTCAGATTCCAGAACTTTCTGTCACCGAAATGACAGGAAATAGTGTTTTTTTGCCAAATTTTGAGGTTTGCAAAGGATTCTGGGTAACAGAACCTGGTCAGAGCCCCACAAGTCACCCCATCTTGGATTCCCCTAGGTCTCTAGTTTTCAAAAATGCACAGGCTTGGTAGGTTTCCTTAGGTGCCGGCTGAGCTAGAGGCCAAAATCCACAGCTAGGCACTTAGTAAAAAACAGCTCTGTTTTCTTTCTGAAAATGTGATGTGTCCACGTCGTGTTTTGGGGCATATCCTGTCGCGGGCGCTAGACCTACCCACACAAGTGAGGTACCATTTATATCGGGAGACTTGGGGGAACCCTGGGTGGAAGGAAATTTGTGGCTCCTCTCAGATTCCAGAACTTTCTGTCACCGAAATGACAGTAAAAAGTGTTTTATTTGCCAAATTTTGAGGTTTGCAAAGGATTCTGGGTAACAGAATCTGGTCAGAGCCCCACAAGTCACCCCATCTTGGATTTCCCTAGGTGTCTAGTTTTCAAAAATGTGCAGGTTTGCTAGGTTTCCCCAGGTGCCGGTTGAGCTAAAGGCCAAAATCCACAGCTAGGCACTTAGTAAAAAACAGCTCTGTTTTCTTTCTGAAAATGTGATGTGTCTACATCGTGTTTTGGGGCATATCCTGCTGCGGGCGCTAGGCCTACCCACACAAGTGAGGTACCATTTTTATCGGGAGACTTGGGGGAACCCTGGGTGGAAGGAAATTTGTGGCTCCTCTCAGATTCCAGAACTTTCTGTCACCGAAATGACAGGAAAAAGTGTTTTTTTTTGCTAAATGTTGAGGCTTGCAAAGGATTCTGGGTAACAGAACGTAGTCAGAGCCCCACAAGTCACCCCATCTTGGATTCCCCTAGGTGTCTAGTTTAAAAAAATGTGCAGGTTTGCTAGGTTTCCCCAGGTGCCGGCTGAGCTAGAGGCCAAAATCCACAGCTAGGCACTTAGTAAAAACAGCTCTGTTTTCTTTCTGAAAATGTGATGTGTCCACGTCAGGTTTTGGGGCATATCCTGTCGCGGGTGCTAGGCTTACCCACACAAGTGAGGTACCATTTTTATCGGGAGACTTGGGGGAACCCTGGGTGGAAGGAAATTTGTGGCTCCTCTCAGATTCCAGAACTTTCTGTCACCGAAATGACAGGAAAAAGTGTTTTTTTTTGCCTAATTTTGATGTTTGCAAAGGATTCTGGGTAACAGAATCTGGTCAGAGCCCCACAAGTCACCCCATCTTGGATTCCCCTAGGTGTCAAGTTTTAAAAAATGTGCAGGTTTGCTAGGTTTCCCCAGGTGCCGGTTGAGCTAGAGGCCAAAATCCACAGCTAGGCACTTAGTAAAAAACAACTCTGCTTTCTTTCTGAAAATGTGATTTGTCCACGTCATGTTTTGGGGCATATCCTGTCGCGGGCGCTAGGCCTACCCACAGAAGTGAGGTACCATTTTTATCGGGAGACTTGGGGGAACGCTGGGTGGAAGGAAATTTGTGGCTCCTCTCAGATTCCAGAACTTTCTGTCACTGAAATGGACAGAAAAAGTGTTTTTTTTTGCCACATTTTGAGGTTTGCAAAGGATTCTGGGTAACAGAACCTGGTCAGAGCCCCACAAGTTACCCCATCTTGGATTCCCCTAGGTGTCATAGTTTTCAAAAATGCGAAGGTTTGCTAGGTTTCCCCAGGTGCCGGCTGAGCTAGAGGCCAAAATCCACAGCTAGGCACTTAGTAAAAAACAGCTCTGTTTTCTTTCTGAAAATGTGATGTGTCTACGTCGTGTTTTGGGGCATATCCTGTTGCGGGCGCTAGGCCTACCCACACAAGTGAGGTACCATTTTTATCGGGAGACTTGGGGGAACCCTGGGTGGAAGGAAATTTGTGGCTCCTCTCAGATTCCAGAACTTTCTGTCACTGAAATGACAGGAAAAAGTGTTTTTTTGGCCACATTTTGAGGTTTCCAAAGGATTCTGGGTAACAGAACCTGGTCAGAGCCCCACAAGTTACCCCATCTTGGATTCCCCTAGGTGTCATAGTTTTCAAAAATGCGAAGGTTTGCTAGGTTTCCCCAGGTGCCGGCTGAGCTAGAGGCCAAAATCCACAGCTAGGCACTTAGTAAAAAACAGCTCTGTTTTCTTTCTGAAAATGTGATGTGTCCACGACGTGTTTTGGGGCATATCCTGTCGCGGGCGCTAGGCCTACCCACACCAGTGAGGTACCTTTTTTATCGGGAGACTTGGGGGAACGCTGGGTGGAAGGAAATTTGTGCCTCCTCTCTGATTCCAGAACTTTCTGTCACCGAAATGACAGGAAAAAGGGTTTGTTTTGCCAAATTTTGAGGTTTACAAAGGATTATGGGTAACAGAACCTGGTCAGAGCCCCAGAAGTCACCCCATCTTGGATTCCCCTAGGTGTCTAGTTTTCAAAAATGTGCAGGTTTGCTAGGTTTCCCCAGGTGCCGGCTGAGCTAGAGGCCAAAATCCACAGCTAGGCACTTAGTAAAAAACAGCTCTGTTTTCTTTCTGAAAATGTGATGTGTCCACGTCGTGTTTTGGGGCATATCCTGTCGCGGGCGCTAGGCCTACCCACACAAGTGAGGTATCATTTTTATCGGGAGACTTGGGGGAACGCTGGGTGGAAGGAAATTTGTGGCTCCTCTCAGATTCCAGAACTTTCTGTCACTGAAATGGACAGAAAAAGTGTTTTTTTTTGCCACATTTTGAGGTTTGCAAAGGATTCTGGGTAACAGAACCTGGTCAGAGCCCCACAAGTCACCCCATCTTGGATTCCCCTAGGTGTCTAGTTTTAAAAAATGTGCAGGTTTGCTAGGTTTCCCCAGATGCCGGGTGAGCTAGAGGCCAAAATCCACAGCTAGGCACTTAGTAAAAACAGCTCGGTTTTCTTTCTGAAAATGTGATGTGTCCACGTTGTGTTTTTGGGCATATCCTGTCGCGGGCGCTAGGCCTACCCACACAAGTGAGGTACCATTTTTATCGGGAGACTTGGGGGAACGCTGGGTGGAAGGAAATTTGTGGCTCCTCTCAGATTCCAGAACTTTCTCTCACCGAAATGCCAGGAAAAAGTGTTTTTTTTGCGAAATTTTGAGGTTTGCAAAGGATTCTGGGTAACAGAACCTGGTCAGATCCCCACAAGTCACCCCATCTTGGATTCCCCTAGGTCTCTAGTTTTCAAAAATGCACAGGTTTGGTAGGTTTCCTTAGGTGCCGGCTGAACTAGAGGCCAAAATCCACAGCTAGGCACTTAGTAAAAAACAGCTCTGTTTTCTTTCTGAAAATGTGATGTGTCCACGTCGTGTTTTGGGGCATATCCTGTCGCGGGCGCTAGACCTACCCACACAAGTGAGGTACCATTTATATCGGGAGACTTGGGGGAACCCTGGGTGGAAGGAAATTTGTGGCTCCTCTCAGATTCCAGAACTTTCTGTCACCAAAATGACAGTAAAAAGTGTTTTTTTTTGGCCAAATGTTGAGGTTTGCAAAGGATTCTGGGTAACAGAATCTGGTCAGAGCCCCACAAGTCACCCCATCTTTGATTTCCCTAGGTGTCTAGTTTTCAAAAATGTGCAGGTTTGCTAGGTTTCCCCAGGTGCCGGTTGAGCTAGAGGCCAAAATCCACAGCTAGGCACTTATTAAAAAACAGCTCTGTTTTCTTTCTGAAAATGTGATGTGTCTACGTCGTGTTTTGGGGCATATCCTGCTGCGGGCGCTAGGCCTACCCACACAAGTGAGGTACCATTTTTATCGGGAGACTTGGGGGAACGCTGGGTGGAAGGAAATTTGTGGCTCCTCTCAGATTCCAGAACTTTCTGTCACTGAAATGGACAGAAAAAGTGTTTTTTTTTGCCACATTTTGAGGTTTGCAAAGGATTCTGGGTAACAGAACCTGGTCAGAGCCCCACAAGTCACCCCATCTTGGATTCCCCTAGGTGTCTAGTTTTAAAAAATGTGCAGGTTTGCTAGGTTTCCCCAGATGCCGGGTGAGCTAGAGGCCAAAATCCACAGCTAGGCACTTAGTAAAAACAGCTCGGTTTTCTTTCTGAAAATGTGATGTGTCCACGTCATGTTTTGGGGCATATCCTGTCGCGGGCGCTAGGCCTACCCACAGAAGTGAGGTACCATTTTTATCGGGAGACTTGGGGGAACGCTGGGTGGAAGGAAATTTGTGGCTCCTCTCAGATTCCAGAACTTTCTGTCACTGAAATGGACAGAAAAAGTGTTTTTTTTTGCCACATTTTGAGGTTTGCAAAGGATTCTGGGTAACAGAACCTGGTCAGAGCCCCACAAGTTACCCCATCTTGGATTCCCCTAGGTGTCATAGTTTTCAAAAATGCGAAGGTTTGCTAGGTTTCCCCAGGTGCCGGCTGAGCTAGAGGCCAAAATCCACAGCTAGGCACTTAGTAAAAAACAGCTCTGTTTTCTTTCTGAAAATGTGATGTGTCTACGTCGTGTTTTGGGGCATATCCTGTTGCGGGCGCTAGGCCTACCCACACAAGTGAGGTACCATTTTTATCGGGAGACTTGGGGGAACCCTGGGTGGAAGGAAATTTGTGGCTCCTCTCAGATTCCAGAACTTTCTGTCACTGAAATGACAGGAAAAAGTGTTTTTTTGGCCACATTTTGAGGTTTCCAAAGGATTCTGGGTAACAGAACCTGGTCAGAGCCCCACAAGTTACCCCATCTTGGATTCCCCTAGGTGTCATAGTTTTCAAAAATGCGAAGGTTTGCTAGGTTTCCCCAGGTGCCGGCTGAGCTAGAGGCCAAAATCCACAGCTAGGCACTTAGTAAAAAACAGCTCTGTTTTCTTTCTGAAAATGTGATGTGTCCACGACGTGTTTTGGGGCATATCCTGTCGCGGGCGCTAGGCCTACCCACACCAGTGAGGTACCTTTTTTATCGGGAGACTTGGGGGAACGCTGGGTGGAAGGAAATTTGTGCCTCCTCTCTGATTCCAGAACTTTCTGTCACCGAAATGACAGGAAAAAGGGTTTGTTTTGCCAAATTTTGAGGTTTACAAAGGATTATGGGTAACAGAACCTGGTCAGAGCCCCAGAAGTCACCCCATCTTGGATTCCCCTAGGTGTCTAGTTTTCAAAAATGTGCAGGTTTGCTAGGTTTCCCCAGGTGCCGGCTGAGCTAGAGGCCAAAATCCACAGCTAGGCACTTAGTAAAAAACAGCTCTGTTTTCTTTCTGAAAATGTGATGTGTCCACGTCGTGTTTTGGGGCATATCCTGTCGCGGGCGCTAGGCCTACCCACACAAGTGAGGTACCATTTTTATCGGGAGACTTGGGGGAACGCTGGGTGGAAGGAAATTTGTGGCTCCTCTCAGATTCCAGAACTTTCTGTCACTGAAATGGACAGAAAAAGTGTTTTTTTTTGCCACATTTTGAGGTTTGCAAAGGATTCTGGGTAACAGAACCTGGTCAGAGCCCCACAAGTCACCCCATCTTGGATTCCCCTAGGTGTCTAGTTTTAAAAAATGTGCAGGTTTGCTAGGTTTCCCCAGATGCCGGGTGAGCTAGAGGCCAAAATCCACAGCTAGGCACTTAGTAAAAACAGCTCGGTTTTCTTTCTGAAAATGTGATGTGTCCACGTTGTGTTTTTGGGCATATCCTGTCGCGGGCGCTAGGCCTACCCACACAAGTGAGGTACCATTTTTATCGGGAGACTTGGGGGAACGCTGGGTGGAAGGAAATTTGTGGCTCCTCTCAGATTCCAGAACTTTCTCTCACCGAAATGCCAGGAAAAAGTGTTTTTTTTGCCAAATTTTGAGGTTTGCAAAGGATTCTGGGTAACAGAACCTGGTCAGATCCCCACAAGTCACCCCATCTTGGATTCCCCTAGGTCTCTAGTTTTCAAAAATGCACAGGTTTGGTAGGTTTCCTTAGGTGCCGGCTGAACTAGAGGCCAAAATCCACAGCTAGGCACTTAGTAAAAAACAGCTCTGTTTTCTTTCTGAAAATGTGATGTGTCCACGTCGTGTTTTGGGGCATATCCTGTCGCGGGCGCTAGACCTACCCACACAAGTGAGGTACCATTTATATCGGGAGACTTGGGGGAACCCTGGGTGGAAGGAAATTTGTGGCTCCTCTCAGATTCCAGAACTTTCTGTCACCAAAATGACAGTAAAAAGTGTTTTTTTTGGCCAAATGTTGAGGTTTGCAAAGGATTCTGGGTAACAGAATCTGGTCAGAGCCCCACAAGTCACCCCATCTTTGATTTCCCTAGGTGTCTAGTTTTCAAAAATGTGCAGGTTTGCTAGGTTTCCCCAGGTGCCGGTTGAGCTAGAGGCCAAAATCCACAGCTAGGCACTTATTAAAAAACAGCTCTGTTTTCTTTCTGAAAATGTGATGTGTCTACGTCGTGTTTTGGGGCATATCCTGCTGCGGGCGCTAGGCCTACCCACACAAGTGAGGTACCATTTTTATCGGGAGACTTGGGGGAACGCTGGGTGGAAGGAAATTTGTGGCTCCTCTCAGATTCCAGAACTTTCTGTCACTGAAATGGACAGAAAAAGTGTTTTTTTTTGCCACATTTTGAGGTTTGCAAAGGATTCTGGGTAACAGAACCTGGTCAGAGCCCCACAAGTCACCCCATCTTGGATTCCCCTAGGTGTCTAGTTTTAAAAAATGTGCAGGTTTGCTAGGTTTCCCCAGATGCCGGGTGAGCTAGAGGCCAAAATCCACAGCTAGGCACTTAGTAAAAACAGCTCGGTTTTCTTTCTGAAAATGTGATGTGTCCACGTTGTGTTTTTGGGCATATCCTGTCGCGGGCGCTAGGCCTACCCACACAAGTGAGGTACCATTTTTATCGGGAGACTTGGGGGAACGCTGGGTGGAAGGAAATTTGTGGCTCCTCTCAGATTCCAGAACTTTCTCTCACCGAAATGCCAGGAAAAAGTGTTTTTTTTGCCAAATTTTGAGGTTTGCAAAGGATTCTGGGTAACAGAACCTGGTCAGATCCCCACAAGTCACCCCATCTTGGATTCCCCTAGGTCTCTAGTTTTCAAAAATGCACAGGTTTGGTAGGTTTCCTTAGGTGCCGGCTGAACTAGAGGCCAAAATCCACAGCTAGGCACTTAGTAAAAAACAGCTCTGTTTTCTTTCTGAAAATGTGATGTGTCCACGTCGTGTTTTGGGGCATATCCTGTCGCGGGCGCTAGACCTACCCACACAAGTGAGGTACCATTTATATCGGGAGACTTGGGGGAACCCTGGGTGGAAGGAAATTTGTGGCTCCTCTCAGATTCCAGAACTTTCTGTCACCAAAATGACAGTAAAAAGTGTTTTTTTTGGCCAAATGTTGAGGTTTGCAAAGGATTCTGGGTAACAGAATCTGGTCAGAGCCCCACAAGTCACCCCATCTTTGATTTCCCTAGGTGTCTAGTTTTCAAAAATGTGCAGGTTTGCTAGGTTTCCCCAGGTGCCGGTTGAGCTAGAGGCCAAAATCCACAGCTAGGCACTTATTAAAAAACAGCTCTGTTTTCTTTCTGAAAATGTGATGTGTCTACGTCGTGTTTTGGGGCATATCCTGCTGCGGGCGCTAGGCCTACCCACACAAGTGAGGTACCATTTTTATCGGGAGACTTGGGGGAACCCTGGGTGGAAGGAAATTTGTGGCTCCTCTCAGATTCCAGAACTTTCTGTCACCGAAATGACAGGAAAAAGTGTTTTTTTTGCTAAATGTTGAGGCTTGCAAAGGATTCTGGGTAACAGAACGTAGTGAGAGCCCCACAAGTCACCCCATCTTGGATTCCCCTAGGTGTCTAGTTTAAAAAAATGTGCAGGTTTGCTAGGTTTCCCTAGGTGCCGGCTGAGCTAGAGGCCAAAATCCACAGCTAGGCACTTAGTAAAAACAGCTCTGTTTTCTTTCTGAAAATGTGATGTGTCCACGTCAGGTTTTGGGGCATATCCTGTCGCGGGTGCTAGGCTTACCCACACAAGTGAGGTACCATTTTTATCGGGAGACTTGGGGGAACCCTGGGTGGAAGGAAATTTGTGGCTCCTCTCAGATTCCAGAACTTTCTGTCACCGAAATGACAGGAAAAAGTGTTTTTTTTTGCCTAATTTTGATGTTTGCAAAGGATTCTGGGTAACAGAATCTGGTCAGAGCCCCACAAGTCACCCCATCTTGGATTCCCCTAGGTGTCTAGTTTTAAAAAATGTGCAGGTTTGCTAGTTTTCCCCAGGTGCCGGTTGAGCTAGAGGCCAAAATCCACAGCTAGGCACTTAGTAAAAAACAACTCTGCTTTCTTTCTGAAAATGTGATTTGTCCACGTCATGTTTTGGGGCATATCCTGTCGCGGGCGCTAGGCCTACCCACACAAGTGAGGTACCATTTTTATCGGGAGACTTGGGGGAACGCTGGGTGGAAGGAAATTTGTGGCTCCTCTCAGATTCCAGAACTTTCTGTCACTGAAATGGACAGAAAAAGTGTTTTTTTTTGCCACATTTTGAGGTTTGCAAAGGATTCTGGGTAACAGAACCTGGTCAGAGCCCCACAAGTTACCCCATCTTGGATTCCCCTAGGTGTCATAGTTTTCAAAAATGCAAAGGTTTGCTAGGTTTCCCCAGGTGCCGGCTGAGCTAGAGGCCAAAATCCACAGCTAGGCACTTAGTAAAAAACAGCTCTGTTTTCTTTCTGAAAATGTGATGTGTCTACGTCGTGTTTTGGGGCATATCCTGTTGCGGGCGCTAGGCCTACCCACACAAGTGAGGTACCATTTTTATCGGGAGACTTGGGGGAACCCTGGGTGGAAGGAAATTTGTGGCTCCTCTCAGATTCCAGAACTTTCTGTCACTGAAATGACAGGAAAAAGTGTTTTTTTGGCCACATTTTGAGGTTTCCAAAGGATTCTGGGTAACAGAACCTGGTCAGAGCCCAGCAAGTTACCCCATCTTGGATTCCCCTAGGTGTCATAGTTTTCAAAAATGCGAAGGTTTGCTAGGTTTCCCCAGGTGCCAGCTGAGCTAGAGGCCAAAATCCACAGCTGGGCACTTAGTAAAAAACAGCTCTGTTTTCTTTCTGAAAATGTGATGTGTCCACGTCGTGTTTTGGGGCATATCCTGTCGCGGACGCTAGGCCTACCCACACCAGTGAGGTACCTTTTTTATCGGGAGACTTGGGGGAACGCTGGGTGGAAGGAAATTTGTGGCTCCTCTCTGATTCCAGAACTTTCTGTCACCGAAATGACAGGAAAAAGGGTTTGTTTTGCCAAATTTTGAGGTTTACAAAGGATTATGGGTAACAGAACCTGGTCAGAGCCCCAGAAGTCACCCCATCTTAGATTCCCCTAGGTGTCTAGTTTTCAAAAATGTGCAGGTTTGCTAGGTTTCCCCAGGTGCCGGCTGAGCTAGAGGCCAAAATCCACAGCTAGGCACTTAGTAAAAAACAGCTCTGTTTTCTTTCTGAAAATGTGATGTGTCCACGTCGTGTTTTGGGGCATATCCTGTCGCGGGCGCTAGGCCTACCCACACAAGTGAGGTACCATTTTTATCGGGAGACTTGGGGGAACGCTGGGTGGAAGGAAATTTGTGGCTCCTCTCAGATTCCAGAACTTTCTGTCACTGAAATGGACAGAAAAAGTGTTTTTTTTTGCCACATTTTGAGGTTTGCAAAGGATTCTGGGTAACAGAACCTGGTCAGAGCCCCACAAGTCACCCCATCTTGGATTCCCCTAGGTGTCTAGTTTTAAAAAATGTGCAGGTTTGCTAGGTTTCCCCAGATGCCGGGTGAGCTAGAGGCCAAAATCCACAGCTAGGCACTTAGTAAAAACAGCTCGGTTTTCTTTCTGAAAATGTGATGTGTCCACGTCGTGTTTTTGGGCATATCCTGTCGCGGGCGCTAGGCCTACCCACACAAGTGAGGTACCATTTTTATCGGGAGACTTGGGGGAACGCTGGGTGGAAGGACATTTGTGGCTCCTCTCAGATTCCAGAACTTTCTGTCACCGAAATGCCAGGAAAAAGTGTTTTTTTTGCCAAATTTTGAGGTTTGCAAAGGATTCTGGGTAACAGAACCTGGTCAGAGCCCCACAAGTCACCCCATCTTGGATTCCCCTAGGTCTCTAGTTTTCAAAAATGCACAGGTTTGGTAGGTTTCCTTAGGTGCCGGCTGAACTAGAGGCCAAAATCCACAGCTAGGCACTTAGTAAAAAACAGCTCTGTTTTCTTTCTGAAAATGTGATGTGTCCACGTCGTGTTTTGGGGCATATCCTGTCGCGGGCGCTAGACCTACCCACACAAGTGAGGTACCATTTATATCGGGAGACTTGGGGGAACCCTGGGTGGAAGGAAATTTGTGGCTCCTCTCAGATTCCAGAACTTTCTGTCACCGAAATGACAGTAAAAAGTGTTTTTTTTGGCCAAATGTTGAGGTTTGCAAAGGATTCTGGGTAACAGAATCTGGTCAGAGCCCCACAAGTCACCCCATCTTTGATTTCCCTAGGTGTCTAGTTTTCAAAAATGTGCAGGTTTGCTAGGTTTCCCCAGGTGCCGGCTGAGCTAGAGGCCAAAATCCACAGCTAGGCACTTAGTAAAAACAGCTCTGTTTTCTTTCTGAAAATGTGATGTGTCCACGTCAGGTTTTGGGGCATATCCTGTCGCGAGTGCTAGGCTTACCCACACAAGTGAGGTACCATTTTTATCGGGAGACTTGGGGGAACCCTGGGTGGAAGGAAATTTGTGGCTCCTCTCAGATTCCAGAACTTTCTGTCACCGAAATGACAGGAAAAAGTGTTTTTTTTTGCCTAATTTTGATGTTTGCAAAGGATTCTGGGTAACAGAATCTGGTCAGAGCCCCACAAGTCACCCCATCTTGGATTCCCCTAGGTGTCTAGTTTTAAAAAATGTGCAGGTTTGCTAGGTTTCCCCAGGTGCCGGTTGAGCTAGAGGCCAAAATCCACAGCTAGGCACTTAGTAAAAAACAACTCTGCTTTCTTTCTGAAAATGTGATTTGTCCACGTCGTGTTTTGGGGCATATCCTGTCGTGGGCGCTAGGCCTACCCACACAAGTGAGGTACCATTTTTATCGGGAGACTTGGGGGAACGCTGGGTGGAAGGAAATTTGTGGCTCCTCTCAGATTCCAGAACTTTCTGTCACTGAAATGGACAGAAAAAGTTTTTTTTTTTGCCACATTTTGAGGTTTGCAAAGGATTCTGGGTAACAGAACCTGGTCAGAGCCCCACAAGTCACCCCATCTTGGATTCCCCTAGGTGTCTAGTTTTAAAAAATGTGCAGGTTTGCTAGGTTTCCCCAGATGCCGGGTGAGCTAGAGGCCAAAATCCACAGCTAGGCACTTAGTAAAAACAGCTCGGTTTTCTTTCTGAAAATGTGATGTGTCCACGTCGTGTTTTTGGGCATATCCTGTCGCGGGCGCTAGGGCTACCCACACAAGTGAGGTACCATTTTTATCGGGAGACTTGGGGGAACGCTGGGTGGAAGGAAATTTGTGGCTCCTCTCAGATTCCAGAACTTTCTGTCACCGAAATGCCAGGAAAAAGTGTTTTTTTTTGCCAAATTTTGAGGTTTGCAAAGGATTCTGGGTAACAGAACCTGGTCAGAGCCCCACAAGTCACCCCATCTTGGATTCCCCTAGGTCTCTAGTTTTCAAAAATGCACAGGTTTGGTAGGTTTCCTTAGGTGCCGGCTGAACTAGAGGCCAAAATCCACAGCTAGGCACTTAGTAAAAAACAGCTCTGTTTTCTTTCTGAAAATGTGATGTGTCCACGTCGTGTTTTGGGGCATATCCTGTCGCGGGCGCTAGACCTACCCACACAAGTGAGGTACCATTTATATCGGGAGACTTGGGGGAACCCTGGGTGGAAGGAAATTTGTGGCTCCTCTCAGATTCCAGAACTTTCTGTCACCGAAATGACAGTAAAAAGTGTTTTTTTTGGCCAAATGTTGAGGTTTGCAAAGGATTCTGGATAACAGAATCTGGTCAGAGCCCCACAAGTCACCCCATCTTTGATTTCCCTAGGTGTCTAGTTTTCAAAAATGTGCAGGTTTGCTAGGTTTCCCCAGGTGCCGGTTGAGCTAGAGGCCAAAATCCACAGCTAGGCACTTATTAAAAAACAGCTCTGTTTTCTTTCTGAAAATGTGATGTGTCTACGTCGTGTTTTGGGGCATATCCTGCTGCGGGCGCTAGGCCTACCCACACAAGTGAGGTACCATTTTTATCGGGAGACTTGGGGGAACGCTGGGTGGAAGGAAAATTGTGGCTCCTCTAAGATTCCAGAACTTTCTGTCACCGAAATGACAGGAAAAAGTGTTTTTTTTGCCAAATTTTGAGGTTTGCAAAGGATTCTGGGTAACAGAACCTGGTCAGAGCCCCGCAAGTTACCCCATCTTGGATTCCTCTAGGTGTCTAGTTTTGAAAAATGCGAAGGTTTACAAGGTTTCCCCAGGTGCCGGCTGAGCTAGAGGCCAAAATCCACAGCTAGGCACTTAGTAAAAAACAGCTCTGTTTCCTTTCTGAAAATGTGGTGTGTCTACGTCGTGTTTTGGGGCATATCCTGTTGCGGGCGCTAGGCCTACCCACAGAAGTGAGGTACCATTTTTATCGGGAGACTTGGGGGAACCCTGGGTGGAAGGAAATTTGTGGCTCCTCTCAGATTCCAGAACTTTCTGTCCCTGAAATGACAGGAAAAAGTGTTTTTTTGGCCACATTTTGAGGTTTGCAAAGGATTCTGGGTAACAGAACCTGGTCAGAGCCCCACAAGTTACCCCATCTTGGATTCCCCTAGGTGTCATAGTTTTCAAAAATGCGAAAGTTTGCTAGGTTTCCCCAGGTGCCGGCTGAGCTAGAGGCCAAAATCCACAGCTAGGCACTTAGTAAAAAACAGCTCTGTTTTCTTTCTGAAAATGTGATGTGTCCACGTCGTGTTTTGGGGCATATCCTGTCGCGGGCGCTAGGCCTACCCACACCAGTGAGGTACCTTTTTTATCGGGAGACTTGGGGGAACGCTGGGTGGAAGGAAATTTGTGGCTCCTCTCTGATTCCAGAACTTTCTGTAACCGAAATGACAGGAAAAAGGGTTTTTTTTGCCAAATTTTGAGGTTTACAAAGGATTATGGGTAACAGAACCTGGTCAGAGCCCCAGATGTCACCCCATCTTGGATTCTCCTAGGTGTCTAGTTTTCAAAAATGTGCAGGTTTGCTAGGTTTCCCCAGGTGCCGGCTGAGCTAGAGGCCAAAATCCACAGCTAGGCACTTAGTAAAAAACAGCTCTGTTTTCTTTCTGAAAATGTGATGTGTCCACGTCGTGTTTTGGGGCATATCCTGTCGCGGGTGCTAGGCCTACCCACACAATTGAGGTACCATTTTTATCGGGAGACTTGGGGGAACCCTGGGTGGAAGGAAATTTGTGGCTCCTCTCAGATTCCATAACTTTCTGTCACCGAAATGACAGGAAAAAGAGTTGTTTTTTGCCAAATTTTGAGGTTTGCAAAGGATTCTGGGTAACAGAACCTGGTCAGAGCCCCACAAGTTACCACATCTTGGATTCCCCTAGGTGTCATAGTTTTCAAAAATGCGAAGGTTTGCTAGGTTTCACCGGGTGCCGGCTGAGCTAGAGGCCAAAATCCACAGCTAGGCACTTAGTAAAAAACAGCTGTTTTCTTTCTGAAAATGTGATGTGTCCACGTCATGTTTTGGGGCATATCCTGTCGCAGGCGCTAGGCCTACCCACACAAGTGAGGTACCATTTTTATCGGGAGACTTGGGGGAACGCTGGGTGGAAGGAAATTTGTGGCTCCTCTCAGATTCCAGAACTTTCTGTCACCGAAATGACAGGAAAAAGTGTTTTTTTTGCCAAATTTTGAGGTTTGCAAAGGATTCTGGGTAACAGAACCTGGTCAGAGCCCCACAAGTCACCCCATCTTGGATTCCCCTAGGTGTCTAGTTTTAAAAAATGTGCAGGTTTGCTAGGTTTCCCCAGATGCCGGGTGAGCTAGAGGCCAAAATCCACAGCTAGGCACTTAGTAAAAACAGCTCGGTTTTCTTTCTGAAAATGTGATGTGTCCACGTCGTGTTTTTGGGCATATCCTGTCGCGGGCGCTAGGCCTACCCACACAAGTGAGGTACCATTTTTATCGGGAGACTTGGGGGAACGCTGGGTGGAAGGAAATTTGTAGCTCCTCTCAGATTCCAGAACTTTCTGTCACTGAAATGGACAGAAAAAGTATTTATTTTTGCCACATTTTGAGGTTTGCAAAGGATTCTGGGTAACAGAACCTGGTCAGAGCCCCACAAGTCACCCCATCTTGGATTCCCCTAGGTGTCTAGTTTTAAAAAATGTGCAGGTTTGCTAGGTTTCCCCAGATGCCGGGTGAGCTAGAGGCCAAAATCCACAGCTAGGCACTTAGTAAAAACAGCTCTGTTTTCTTTCTGAAAATGTGATGTGTCCACGTCGTGTTTTTGGGCATATCCTGTCGCGGGCGCTAGGCCTACCCACACAAGTGAGGTACCATTTTTATCGGGAGACTTGGGGGAACGCTGGGTGGAAGGAAATTTGTGGCTCCTCTAAGATTCCAGAACTTTCTGTCACCGAAATGACAGGAAAAAGTGTTTTTTTTGCCAAATTTTGAGGTTTGCAAAGGATTCTGGGTAACAGAACCTGGTCAGAGCCCCGCAAGTTACCCCATCTTGGATTCCTCTAGGTGTCTAGTTTTGAAAAATGCGAAGGTTTACAAGGTTTCCCCAGGTGCCGGCTGAGCTAGAGGCCAAAATCCACAGCTAGGCACTTAGTAAAAAACAGCTCTGTTTTCTTTCTGAAAATGTGGTGTGTCTACGTCGTGTTTTGGGGCATATCCTGTTGCGGGCGCTAGACCTACCCACAGAAGTGAGGTACCATTTTTATCGGGAGACTTGGGGGAACCCTGGGTGGAAGGAAATTTGTGGCTCCTCTCAGATTCCAGAACTTTCTGTCACTGAAATGACAGGAAAAAGTGTTTTTTTGGCCACATTTTGAGGTTTGCAAAGGATTCTGGGTAACAGAACCTGGTCAGAGCCCCACAAGTTACCCCATCTTGGATTCCCCTAGGTGTCATAGTTTTCAAAAATGCGAAGGTTTGCTAGGTTTCCCCAGGTGCCGGCTGAGCTAGAGGCCAAAATCCACAGCTAGGCACTTAGTAAAAAACAGCTCTGTTTTCTTTCTGAAAATGTGATGTGTCCACGTCGTGTTTTGGGGCATATCCTGTCGCGGGCGCTAGGCCTACCCACACCAGTGAGGTACCTTTTTTATCGGGAGACTTGGGGGAACGCTGGGTGGAAGGAAATTTGTGGCTCCTCTCTGATTCCAGAACTTTCTGTCACCGAAATGACAGGAAAAAGGGTTTTTTTTGCCAAATTTTGAGGTTTACAAAGGATTATGGGTAACAGAACCTGGTCAGAGCCCCAGATGTCACCCCATCTTGGATTCTCCTAGGTGTCTAGTTTTCAAAAATGTGCAGGTTTGCTAGGTTTCCCCAGGTGCCGGCTGAGCTAGAGGCCAAAATCCACAGCTAGGCACTTAGTAAAAAACAGCTCTGTTTTCTTTCTGAAAATGTGATGTGTCCACGTCGTGTTTTGGGGCATATCCTGTCGCGGGTGCTAGGCCTACCCACACAAGTGAGGTACCATTTTTATCGGGAGACTTGGGGGAACCCTGGGTGGAAGGAAATTTGTGGCTCCTCTCAGATTCCAGAACTTTCTGTCACCGAAATGACAGGAAAAAGAGTTGTTTTTTGCCAAATTTTGAGGTTTGCAAAGGATTCTGGGTAACAGAACCTGGTCAGAGCCCCACAAGTTACCACATCTTGGATTCCCCTAGGTGTCATAGTTTTCAAAAATGCGAAGGTTTGCTAGGTTTCACCGGGTGCCAGCTGAGCTAGAGGCCAAAATCCACAGCTAGGCACTTAGTAAAAAACAGCTGTTTTCTTTCTGAAAATGTGATGTGTCCACGTCATGTTTTGGGGCATATCCTGTCGCAGGCGCTAGGCCTACCCACACAAGTGAGGTACCATTTTTATCGGGAGACTTGGGGGAACGCTGGGTGGAAGGACATTTGTGGCTCCTCTCAGATTCCAGAACTTTCTGTCACCGAAATGACAGGAAAAAGTGTTTTTTTTGCCAAATTTTGAGGTTTGCAAAGGATTCTGGGTAACAGAACCTGGTCAGAGCCCCACAAGTCACCCCATCTTGGATTCCCCTAGGTGTCTAGTTTTAAAAAATGTGCAGGTTTGCTAGGTTTCCCCAGATGCCGGGTGAGCTAGAGGCCAAAATCCACAGCTAGGCACTTAGTAAAAACAGCTCGGTTTTCTTTCTGAAAATGTGATGTGTCCACGTCGTGTTTTTGGGCATATCCTGTCGCGGGCGCTAGGCCTACCCACACAAGTGAGGTACCATTTTTATCGGGAGACTTGGGGGAACGCTGGGTGGAAGGAAATTTGTGGCTCCTCTAAGATTCCAGAACTTTCTGTCACCGAAATGACAGGAAAAAGTGTTTTTTTTGCCAAATTTTGAGGTTTGCAAAGGATTCTGGGTAACAGAACCTGGTCAGAGCCCCACAAGTTACCCCATCTTGGATTCCCCTAGGTGTCTAGTTTTGAAAAATGCGAAGGTTTACAAGGTTTCCCCAGGTGCCGGCTGAGCTAGAGGCCAAAATCCACAGCTAGGCACTTAGTAAAAAACAGCTCTGTTTTCTCTCTGAAAATGTGATGTGTCTACGTCGTGTTTTGGGGCATATCCTGTTGTGGGCGCTAGGCCCCCACACAAGTGAGGTACCATTTTTATCGGGAGACTTGGGGGAACCCTGGGTGGAAGGAAATTTGTGGCTCCTCTCAGATTCCAGAACTTTCTGTCACTGAAATGACAGGAAAAAGTGTTTTTTTGGCCACATTTTGAGGTTTGCAAAGGATTCTGGGTAACAGAACCTGGTCAGAGCCCCACAAGTTACCCCATCTTGGATTCCCCTAGGTGTCATAGTTTTCAAAAATGCGAAGGTTTGCTAGGTTTCCCCAGGTGCCGGCTGAGCTAGAGGCCAAAATCCACAGCTAGGCACTTAGTAAAAAACAGCTCTGTTTTCTTTCTGAAAATGTGATGTGTCCATGTCGTGTTTTGGGGCATATCCTGTCGCGGGCGCTAGGCCTACCCACACCAGTGAGGTACCTTTTTTATCGGGAGACTTGGGGGAACGCTGGGTGGAAGGAAATTTGTGGCTCCTCTCAGATTCCAGAACTTTCTGTCACTGAAATGCCAGGAAAAAGTGTTTTTTTTTGCCAAATTTTGAGGTTTGCAAAGGATTCTGGGTAACAGAACCTGGTCAGAGCCCCACAAGTCACCCCATTTTGGATTCCCCTAGGTCTCTAGTTTTCAAAAATGCACAGGTTTGGTAGGTTTCCTTAGGTGCCGGCTGAACTAGAGGCCAAAATCCACAGCTAGGCACTTAGTAAAAAACAGCTCTGTTTTCTTTCTGAAAATGTGATGTGTCCACGTCGTGTTTTGGGGCATATCCTGTCGCGGGCGCTAGACCTACCCACACAAGTGAGGTACCCTTTATATCGGGAGACTTGGGGGAACCCTGGGTGGAAGGAAATTTGTGGCTCCTCTCAGATTCCAGAACTTTCTGTCACCGAAATGACAGTAAAAAGTGTTTTTTTTGGCCAAATGTTGAGGTTTGCAAAGGATTCTGGGTAACAGAATCTGGTCAGAGCCCCACAAGTCACCCCATCTTTGATTTCCCTAGGTGTCTAGTTTTCAAAAATGTGCAGGTTTGCTAGGTTTCCCCAGGTGCCGGTTGAGCTAGAGGCCAAAATCCACAGCTAGGCACTTATTAAAAAACAGCTCTGTTTTCTTTCTGAAAATGTGATGTGTCTACGTCGTGTTTTGGGGCATATCCTGCTGCGGGCGCTAGGCCTACCCACACAAGTGAGGTACCATTTTTATCGGGAGACTTGGGGGAACGCTGGGTGGAAGGAAATTTGTGGCTCCTCTCAGATTCCAGAACTTTCTGTCACCGAAATGACAGGAAAAAGAGTTGTTTTTTGCAAAATTTTGAGGTTTGCAAAGGATTCTGGGTAACAGAACCTGGTCAGAGCCCCACAAGTTACCACATCTTGGATTCCCCTAGGTGTCATAGTTTTCAAAAATGCGAAGGTTTGCTAGGTTTCACCGGGTGCCAGCTGAGCTAGAGGCCAAAATCCACAGCTAGGCACTTAGTAAAAAACAGCTGTTTTCTTTCTGAAAATGTGATGTGTCCACGTCATGTTTTGGGGCATATCCTGTCGCAGGCGCTAGGCCTACCCACACAAGTGAGGTACCATTTTTATCGGGAGACTTGGGGGAACACTGGGTGGAAGGAAATTTGTGGCTCCTCTCAGATTCCAGAACTTTCTGTCACCGAAATGACAGGAAAAAGTGTTTTTTTTGCCAAATTTTGAGGTTTGCAAAGGATTCTGGGTAACAGAACCTGGTCAGAGCCCCACAAGTCACCCCATCTTGGATTCCCCTAGGTGTCTAGTTTTAAAAAATGTGCAGGTTTGCTAGGTTTCCCCAGATGCCGGGTGAGCTAGAGGCCAAAATCCACAGCTAGGCACTTAGTAAAAACAGCTCGGTTTTCTTTCTGAAAATGTGATGTGTCCACGTCGTGTTTTTGGGCATATCCTGTCGCGGGCGCTAGGCCTACCCACACAAGTGAGGTACCATTTTTATCGGGAGACTTGGGGGAACGCTGGGTGGAAGGAAATTTGTGGCTCCTCTAAGATTCCAGAACTTTCTGTCACCGAAATGACAGGAAAAAGTGTTTTTTTTGCCAAATTTTGAGGTTTGCAAAGGATTCTGGGTAACAGAACCTGGTCAGAGCCCCACAAGTTACCCCATCTTGGATTCCCCTAGGTGTCTAGTTTTGAAAAATGCGAAGGTTTACAAGGTTTCCCCAGGTGCCGGCTGAGCTAGAGGCCAAAATCCACAGCTAGGCACTTAGTAAAAAACAGCTCTGTTTTCTCTCTGAAAATGTGATGTGTCTACGTCGTGTTTTGGGGCATATCCTGTTGTGGGCGCTAGGCCCCCACACAAGTGAGGTACCATTTTTATCGGGAGACTTGGGGGAACCCTGGGTGGAAGGAAATTTGTGGCTCCTCTCAGATTCCAGAACTTTCTGTCACTGAAATGACAGGAAAAAGTGTTTTTTTGGCCACATTTTGAGGTTTGCAAAGGATTCTGGGTAACAGAACCTGGTCAGAGCCCCACAAGTTACCCCATCTTGGATTCCCCTAGGTGTCATAGTTTTCAAAAATGCGAAGGTTTGCTAGGTTTCCCCAGGTGCCGGCTGAGCTAGAGGCCAAAATCCACAGCTAGGCACTTAGTAAAAAACAGCTCTGTTTTCTTTCTGAAAATGTGATGTGTCCACGTCGTGTTTTGGGGCATATCCTGTCGAAATGCCTGTCGAAATGCCTGTCCTGGCAAAAAAAAACACTTTTTCCTGGCATTCCAGAACTTTCTGTCACCGAAATGCCAGGAAAAAGTGTTTTTTTTTGCCAAATTTTGAGGTTTGCAAAGGATTCTGGGTAACAGAACCTGGTCAGAGCCCCACAAGTCACCCCATTTTGGATTCCCCTAGGTCTCTAGTTTTCAAAAATGCACAGGTTTGGTAGGTTTCCTTAGGTGCCGGCTGAACTAGAGGCCAAAATCCACAGCTAGGCACTTAGTAAAAAACAGCTCTGTTTTCTTTCTGAAAATGTGATGTGTCCACGTCGTGTTTTGGGGCATATCCTGTCGCGGGCGCTAGACCTACCCACACAAGTGAGGTACCTTTTATATCGGGAGACTTGGGGGAACCCTGGGTGGAAGGAAATTTGTGGCTCCTCTCAGATTCCAGAACTTTCTGTCACCGAAATGACAGTAAAAAGTGTTTTTTTTGGCCAAATGTTGAGGTTTGCAAAGGATTCTGGGTAACAGAATCTGGTCAGAGCCCCACAAGTCACCCCATCTTTGATTTCCCTAGGTGTCTAGTTTTCAAAAATGTGCAGGTTTGCTAGGTTTCCCCAGGTGCCGGTTGAGCTAGAGGCCAAAATCCACAGCTAGGCACTTATTAAAAAACAGCTCTGTTTTCTTTCTGAAAATGTGATGTGTCTACGTCGTGTTTTGGGGCATATCCTGCTGCGGGTGCTAGGCCTACCCACACAAGTGAGGTACCATTTTTATCGGGAGACTTGGGGGAACGCTGGGTGGAAGGAAATTTGTGGCTCCTCTCAGATTCCAGAACTTTCTGTCACCGAAATGACAGGAAAAAGAGTTGTTTTTTGCCAAATTTTGAGGTTTGCAAAGGATTCTGGGTAACAGAACCTGGTCAGAGCCCCACAAGTTACCACATCTTGGATTCCCCTAGGTGTCATAGTTTTCAAAAATGCGAAGGTTTGCTAGGTTTCACCGGGTGCCAGCTGAGCTAGAGGCCAAAATCCACAGCTAGGCACTTAGTAAAAAACAGCTGTTTTCTTTCTGAAAATGTGATGTGTCCACGTCATGTTTTGGGGCATATCCTGTCGCAGGCGCTAGGCCTACCCACACAAGTGAGGTACCATTTTTATCGGGAGACTTGGGGGAACGCTGGGTGGAAGGAAATTTGTGGCTCCTCTCAGATTCCAGAACTTTCTGTCACCGAAATGACAGGAAAAAGTGGTTTTTTTGCCAAATTTTGAGGTTTGCAAAGGATTCTGGGTAACAGAACCTGGTCAGAGCCCCACAAGTCACCCCATCTTGGATTCCCCTAGGTGTCTAGTTTTAAAAAATGTGCAGGTTTGCTAGGTTTCCCCAGATGCCGGGTGAGCTAGAGGCCAAAATCCACAGCTAGGCACTTAGTAAAAACAGCTCGGTTTTCTTTCTGAAAATGTGATGTGTCCACGTCGTGTTTTTGGGCATATCCTGTCGCGGGCGCTAGGCCTACCCACACAAGTGAGGTACCATTTTTATCGGGAGACTTGGGGGAATGCTGGGTGGAAGGAAATTTGTGGCTCCTCTAAGATTCCAGAACTTTCTGTCACCGAAATGACAGGAAAAAGTGTTTTTTTTGCCAAATTTTGAGGTTTGCAAAGGATTCTGGGTAACAGAACCTGGTCAGAGCCCCACAAGTTACCCCATCTTGGATTCCCCTAGGTGTCTAGTTTTGAAAAATGCGAAGGTTTACAAGGTTTCCCCAGGTGCCGGCTGAGCTAGAGGCCAAAATCCACAGCTAGGCACTTAGTAAAAAACAGCTCTGTTTTCTCTCTGAAAATGTGATGTGTCTACGTCGTGTTTTGGGGCATATCCTGTTGTGGGCGCTAGGCCCCCACACAAGTGAGGTACCATTTTTATCGGGAGACTTGGGGGAACCCTGGGTGGAAGGAAATTTGTGGCTCCTCTCAGATTCCAGAACTTTCTGTCACTGAAATGACAGGAAAAAGTGTTTTTTTGGCCACATTTTGAGGTTTGCAAAGGATTCTGGGTAACAGAACCTGGTCAGAGCCCCACAAGTTACCCCATCTTGGATTCCCCTAGGTGTCATAGTTTTCAAAAATGCGAAGGTTTGCTAGGTTTCCCCAGGTGCCGGCTGAGCTAGAGGCCAAAATCCACAGCTAGGCACTTAGTAAAAAACAGCTCTGTTTTCTTTCTGAAAATGTGATGTGTCCACGTCGTGTTTTGGGGCATATCCTGTCGCGGGCGCTAGGCCTACCCACACCAGTGAGGTACCTTTTTTATCGGGAGACTTGGGGGAACGCTGGGTGGAAGGAAATTTGTGGCTCCTCTCAGATTCCAGAACTTTCTGTCACCGAAATGCCAGGAAAAAGTGTTTTTTTTTGCCAAATTTTGAGGTTTGCAAAGGATTCTGGGTAACAGAACCTGGTCAGAGCCCCACAAGTTACCCCATTTTGGATTCCCCTAGGTCTCTAGTTTTCAAAAATGCACAGGTTTGGTAGGTTTCCTTAGGTGCCGGCTGAACTAGAGGCCAAAATCCACAGCTAGGCACTTAGTAAAAAACAGCTCTGTTTTCTTTCTGAAAATGTGATGTGTCCACGTCGTGTTTTGGGGCATATCCTGTCGCGGGCGCTAGACCTACCCACACAAGTGAGGTACCTTTTATATCGGGAGACTTGGGGGAACCCTGGGTGGAAGGAAATTTGTGGCTCCTCTCAGATTCCAGAACTTTCTGCCACCGAAATGACAGTAAAAAGTGTTTTTTTTGGCCAAATGTTGAGGTTTGCAAAGGATTCTGGGTAACAGAATCTGGTCAGAGCCCCACAAGTCACCCCATCTTTGATTTCCCTAGGTGTCTAGTTTTCAAAAATGTGCAGGTTTGCTAGGTTTCCCCAGGTGCCGGTTGAGCTAGAGGCCAAAATCCACAGCTAGGCACTTATTAAAAAACAGCTCTGTTTTCTTTCTGAAAATGTGATGTGTCTACGTCGTGTTTTGGGGCATATCCTGCTGGGGGCGCTAGACCTACCCACACAAGTGAGGTACCTTTTATATCGGGAGACTTGGGGGAACGCTGGGTGGAAGGAAATTTGTGGCTCCTCTCAGATTCCAGAACTTTCTGTCACCGAAATGACAGTAAAAAGTGTTTTTTTTGGCCAAATGTTGAGGTTTGCAAAGGATTCTGGGTAACAGAATCTGGTCAGAGCCCCACAAGTCACCCCATCTTTGATTTCCCTAGGTGTCTAGTTTTCAAAAATGTGCAGGTTTGCTAGGTTTCCCCAGGTGCCGGTTGAGCTAGAGGCCAAAATCCACAGCTAGGCACTTATTAAAAAACAGCTCTGTTTTCTTTCTGAAAATGTGATGTGTCTACGTCGTGTTTTGGGGCATATCCTGCTGCGGGCGCTAGGCCTACCCACACAAGTGAGGTACCATTTTTATCGGGAGACTTGGGGGAACGCTGGGTGGAAGGAAATTTGTGGCTCCTCTCAGATTCCAGAACTTTCTGTCACCGAAATGACAGGAAAAAGAGTT